>NC_067404.1:24861583-25116683 GCF_016432865.1 Antechinus flavipes
GGGTAGCAACTCTAATCCGGAGTAGGATCTCAGCAGTCACTTTAGTCCCTGGTGAACCAGAACAATGTGCAAGCAGGAGCTCCGTGTGGGACAGATGCAGAGTTTTAAGAGAGAGATACAAGGCTTTGGATAGATGGGGACAGCTCTGACGAAAGGAGAATCGGGAGCTCGTGAGAGGCCGAAAGACCCAAATCCACAGGAGACTCGTTCCTCCCAAGTTAGGGGATAACATTCTAAGACTAGGCTACAGAGCTCAATATGGAGGTCTAGAAACTTAAGGTTTAATTTAGTGAACCAGAAACCAAACAATTCTAAGGGTAACCATAGGGATCTAGAAGGACAAATGAAACATGCACTAAGTGCTGGAGGAGGGCAGAAGTTATGCCGTAGCAGGTTTGGAAATGGTGTGAAGGCCTCATTCCAGGCAAGGTAAGAGAAAGTTTATTGATTGGAGCCTGGTTTTTCTCAGAGAGAGAATGGCTGATGATCAAAATACAAGGAGCTTACTTTGGAAATGGTAGTCTGAAAGTGATTCAAGACCCCAAGAATTAAATTCAAAGCCGTGGGCTCTAAGATGTGGAGATCCAAGTCCCCAGAACAGCATGTACCTAGACCAAGTGAGCACTAAGGAATCATAGCCCTTATACCAGGGGTCCTCAAACTATGGCCAGCGGGCCAGATGCGGCAGCTGAGGACCATTATCCCTCTCCCCCAGGGCTATGAAGTTTCTTTTTTTAAAGGCCCACAAAACAAAGTTTTTGTTTTGACTATAGTCCAGCCCTCCAACAGTCTGAAGGACAGTGAACTGCCCCCCTATTTAAAAAGTTTGAGGACCCTCGCCTTATACTTTCAGAGGGAGACTCCATGAGTGATTTAGACTTGAGAACTGCAATTCTGTAACTCAAGTCAAGATCCTGGGCTCTCCTATCTATGTTATTAGCGCAATGCAAAAAGAGAGGATGACAGAACTCACCTATGCCGAGAGGCTTGAGTAGAATTTGGAGCCTTGTTGGGCAGCTACCCAGATGATAGAGCAGGGAGCCACAAGAGGACTGTTGACATTCCTCCCCAGGCAGTGGTAAGGCTTGATATCCCATCAACTCCCTTGTTTTCAGTGAGTGAGAAGCACTGAATCTTCAGCAGGGTAGAATTGGAGCCTAAGAGGAGAAGGAGAAAAACGTTCATACTTCTTGTCAGCATGCGCTCGTTTCACAATCTGGCCTCAAAGGCTTCAGCATCCTGCTTCTTACATGCTCTGGAGCTGACAGTCTCTGGCCACTCGTGCTCACTCTTTTGGGCCCCACATTCAGCACCCTCCGGAGGCAGATGCTATCAAAGGTTAGCCAGCTTGCCCAGGGTAGGTCCTAGACCCACAAGCACCTTGGAAGAAGTTAACATTAGCACAGAATAGGGAACAGGAGGGAGGCTGGAAGAAATACAGAGAAAGCTGGCTCAGGCTTCTTGAAGAAATTACTAGGGAAAAATAACAACTGCCATAAGACCAGAAAACATGGAAGATGCAGTGCAGCCCAGCTCCCCCAACAAAGATTTAGAAAGAATGCCAGACTGAGTAGTGATTACCAAAACAAAGGAAAACCACAACAAGTCCATTTTCCATCCCAAGAGAACATAGACAATCCACATCCAAATGCCCAGTACAGGGGTAAGCTCTGCTTTTCTTACTCCAGAGGAAATTCCTGGGCTCAGGCTGCCTATGGAAGCTCCACCTATGTTGCTTAGACACTAACTGGAGTCTGAAAAGTCCAAGATGGCAGCCAGACAGCATCCTCTATTAGACCCCATATGGTCCTTAGAAATTAATGATTTCATGCTATGTGAAATGTAATTACAAGGTCAAAGGAAAAGAAGGTATCTCATAGAAAAATGACTTAAAACATCAAGGAGAGATATCTTAAATATTCCTACACCTTCAAGGCCAGATTGTGAAACTTTCTCCTTTCTCAGGCTCAAATTACACTCAGCTTAAGATGGCTCTTCTAAAGCGTCATCTTTCCCTTGCAAACAGGAACTAATAGAACAACAACTCATCAGCTATCTGGAAAGCACGTCAGCAGCCAGTTTGTGACACTTTACTCTTTCATATAGAGATTTATTCAGCTATGCTATAACTGGACTGACCCCCCCCCAAAAAAAAGAGCCTAGATTAAATACTTCCAGAAAACATGAAAAAATAACAATTAAAAATTCAGAAACATCCTGGCCAAAATCCAGAGTTTCACATAAAATGCTGCAATTACTCAGAAAGAATTAAAACACCAATTATTCACAGTTAGGATCATGCAAGATCTAGCAACTACCACATAAAACTAAACAGAGCATGGAATACAATATTCTACTGGGCCCAAGATCTAGAATTGCAACCAAGAATATCTTATCCAGAAAAATTGAACATAATCATAATGAAATAGATAACTTTCAAACATTCCTGATGAAAAAGATCACAGTTCAATACAAATCAAGGAATAGAATGGACCATCTAAATATAGCGAGTTTGCTTCCTAATTGATTGCAATGGTGGATTTTTTGCTTCCAGTTCTTTCCTTTTAGATCATTCTCACACCCTACCCATAAGGGTAAACTTCTTTTATTGGTGATTACTCCCTTTCTAAATCTTCCCTTTCCTCCTTATAAACTGCTATCCCAAAATCTGTGTGTATTCTACCTACTTTCTTTTGACAAATCCAGATAAAAGTGATGCCTATCTTTCTCTATTTGCATAAACTTGTACTTGAATACTCTGATTAAATGACAAATTTTCCCTAGGGTCTCTCTCTTCTTTGTCAAGATTAACAAAACATAATAAAAGCACCCCTGGGATTTCTGTCTTCATTCCCTGATGACATTAGAGATCTAGGGAGCACACTTAATGGGAATAAACAAGGGAGCCTTGCCAAGAAGAAAAGGAAAACAGGATATTCATTATTACTGCTAGCTATTTAATGAATTGCTTGAAAGGCTAGCTGCAAAGGGAAAGAAGAAAAACACCAATAGCATTTTATATGGATGATATGATAAAGAATCCTAGAGAGTCAACTAAAATTTTAATTGAAGCAAAGTTGAAGGATATAAATAAATCATCAGCATTTCTATTTAACTATTAACCAAAAAAACCAACAAGGAGATGGGAAAACAAATTCCATTTAAAATAGCTACTTAATATTTGGGAGTCTACCTACCAAAATATAAGAACTAGATGAAGCCAGTTTTTGGAGTAATATTATTCATTGCTCAGGGGTCCAGTGAGCGAAAATGACAAAACTACTTAAATTAATTCACTCGGAGGTTAAGTCCTATAGAGATAGGGAAATAATGGGAAGGAACGAGTCTAACAGTCTTAGATTTCAGAGTAGATTATGAAGAAGCAATGATCAAAGTAAGTCAGTACTGGATGAGAAATAGGCCCATCAAAAGATCAGAAGCAAACCAACCCAATAGAAGCCGAGTGTTAGATAAACCCAAAGATTTCAGCTACTAGAGCAAGAACTCATCTGTTTGGGCAGTAAGTGCTAAGAAAACTGGAAAGCTGCCTAAAACTAGGCACAGATCACCATCTCACACTATTTATTAAGACATACTGTTGAGGTCTAGCTTTGGGGTACCTAAATGAAATTAGGGTTAAGGTCTAGTGGCAGGTTTGGGGTACAGATTCGACGCAAGGGGGTCTAGTAGCGGCGCGAGTTCCCAATAAAAGCATTTATTGGCCCAGAGAGCTAGATTGATAAAAGAGGTTTATTATTAGATAAGCAAAGTTAAGGTATAGGCGAAGGTAGAGATAAGGAGGGCACTGGACAGAGGGTCCAGTGGACAGAGGGTCCTCACATGGTAGCCATGTTTGGAATCTCTGCAAAGAGGGGTTCCCAGCGTGGCCTTTTTATAATAGGAGACTTAGCTCGAGGGGCTTTCGGGTGTAGCCCCAAAGTTGGCTCATATCCGGGTGGGGCTGGGAACAGGCCAAATCTTCTATTGGAATTCAAAAGGACCAGGATTTGTGAGTTAAAGGGCAATTTACATTATTAACTAGGAGAGGGTAGGAATCTAGAAAGCAAGCTTTCCCGCATCATTCCTATCATGAGTTATGATACTTAGACAAAGTGTAACATCCTAAATTAGAGGAAGAAATAAGAAATTACCCTATGAATGATGGCTAGCAGAATAAGTCATAATTATAGCATAACTTCGATAACATAAAATTTAAAAGCTTTTCTCACAAATCAAATCAATGCAGTTAAGATTATAAGGAAACACTTATCTATACAGGTATAATCTTTGCAGGAAATTTCTCTGGTATAGGAACTCATATCTAAGTCGAATAAGAAACAAATATAAAAGTATAATAACCCTTACCTGACTAAACCATCCAAGGAAATGAACAGGCAGTTCTCAAAGGAAGAAATCTAAGCTATCAACAGCCACATTTGAAAATGCTTTAATTCACTAATAATTAAACATAAATAAAAATGACTTCAGCAAGGTTGGAGCAAAATGAAGGAAAGGATGGAGGTGCTGTGGGAAAGTAGGGATATTAATGTACTGTTGGTACAATTGTAAAATTGGTTTGCCATGACAAGAAAGCAATTTGGATCTCTACTTAAAATGAGCTGCTAAACTGTGTATATTCTTTTGACCTACCAATATCACCACTAGAGCTATACTCCAAAGAAGATCAAAGAAAGGTTACCCACATGTACAAAAGTATGTACTGTGCTATAAGAAAGAAGTGGTTCCAAAAAAACTGGAAGACTTAAGAACTCAAATCATTTGCCACCACAACCATAATGTCAAAGGACCAACGATGAAGAATGATGCCCATCTCCTGTCAGAGAGGTGATAGACTAAAAATGCAAAATAAGATTTTTTTCGCTTAAGAATTTTTGCCTTCCTTTTATAAATAAAATTTAATTTAAAAAGAAAATCAAGTTATAGTTTGCATGCAAGATCCTGATAAACTACATTTTAAAAAGACATTACTTCTACTTAGGAAAGAAATTCCTACCAAATGTGAATCACACTTAGAGTTTTATGATACAGTAATTGACCCCTAGAGATTCTGATATTTAGGGAGCTCTCATGCCAAAGATCGACACTAAAGTCCAATCATATTAAGGAGCCCTAGAGAGATGCGGAAAAGCACTGAGACTAACTGGCCCCAAAAAGATTTCCTTCTATCAGGAGAAATGACATGACTACATCTGAACAAAAATGCAAAGGATAGGCAAAAATATCTATGAAGTTATTTTGGAAAGGAAAGCCCTAGCTGCTGAAAGGCTCAAGAAAGGTACCAGTTGCTACAAGTAAAAATCTGTAATTCAGTGGTACCTGAAATCATGAGCAATACCAGGCAGAGAATTCAGTATTTGTCCAGGATAATGGATAAATAATTGTTTATGTGAATACCAACTCACAAAAAATATCTAGTGTATTATTACAAATTATTATTACAAATAATACATGTCAATATGTAATATAGTATATTACAATATATTACACATGATAGTATGCACACCTGATCTGCACATAAACATGTATTGTTCCCATGTAAGAGAGAGACAAACAGATAAGAGATATACAGAGTTGGAGAGGGGTTCAGTCAGATAAAACTAATAGAGAGATGAATAGGGTTAAAGGTGACAGATATATGCATACCCATATGTGTGAATATATATCATACAAACATACACACACACATATGTGTGTATGTATGTGTGTATGTGTATGTATATATATATATATACACATATATACATATATATATATATATATATATATATATAGAAATGGATATATGCACATGAGTTTTATATATACAGACATTTGGAGAGACAAATGATAGGTATGAGAACTTTACACATTGAAAGATCCAGAGATATAGATGTACTACACATAAAAAGAAATCTCTATGATCTCTATTGTTTCATAGAGTAAATAGAGAATGAGACAGATGGAATTAGGAAGTTATAGAGGGAGCTAGATAGAGAGTTAAATAGAGAATAAGTAAGACAGGAAAATAAAAAACACAGGGAGAAAGACAGAGACTTGGAACCTTACATTTAGAAAGCTAGAGATGAAGACCTAAAGGCCCATTATTTAGTACTAGAGACTTTACATATTGTAGATGCTTTGGGGGGAGGGGATTAAGACAGAGCCATTTCATTTTGTTCTAATAATTAGGAGGAAATACTATCTAAATGGATAACTATTTATTAGGTATTTCTACCACACTAGTAAAAAAATTTATGAATAACTTACCACTCCAAGTAGGATTGATTGAAGGATATAACATGACAAGCCAGGCCCCTAGATGATAAAGAAGGGCATATGCACGTGACTAATTCAAACATTCCTCCTTGGTAAAGGACGATGGGTCTTTACGTCCTGTAAGTCCCAATGTCTGTGGAGGATGAGCTGCAGGAAAACTTCAGAAGCATGGTCTTCAGCAACATAGACCTTTGGTCAAGTACAATGAGAGTCTGAGAAAGAAAGAAAAAAAAAATCACTTTTGTTTTCATTTACCAGGCACAAGTCGGTCTTTTTCTCTCCCCCTTCCCTTACCCTCCAGAAATTTTTTTTAATAAAAAAAAAAACTTTTAAAAAAAGAAATTAGGGCTGAAATTCAGTTTTAAAAAGATTGAAAAGAAGAAATTAAGACAAAAAAGAACATGGACCAACATGTTCTTTTGTGGGTCTGCAGTGGAAGCAGACTCTGAAATACAGGAACCCCAATAACGATATTCTAGATAATAGATGATCCAGGAGTTGCTCAGAAGTTTGGGATGAAGTTTGCCCAAGGAGGAAGACATAAGTGGCTCCACCCAAACCAAAGAAGCACAATCCTTGGGTGTAGGCACTCCAAAACAAAGTCCTATTTTTCTTGTGTTGGTTATGGCAACATGGAATAGTGTTCTTATCATCTACAACTTCAGAACTTTTTAATAGAATCAATAAAATCCCTGGAGTCAACAAAATTGCATTTGAAAGATTTTCACATCCAGAATAAGCATAAGCAGCATGAACACCAAAATGAAAAACTAGTTATCTTTTCTGATCCCCTCAACTCGCCAAACCTCTGCAAAACAAAAATTACATACCAAAGAAAAGCAACTTTAACTGAACGTAAAAAAAGTTGAAATACTAAATTTAAAAAAAAAAAAAAGATTAAACAACCCAAGCCATAAACTGATGTTTACTGACTCAGAGCTTACTTAGCACCTCTTCCCCTGCCTTCCATGCTGCCAACAGCAAGGCTAAAAAACAACCAGATACATGAGCCCGGCCTTGCAACAAAAAGCTACCTCTCATACTCTGGTCCCCCCCCTCTCTCTTCCCAGTGCTACAGATACCCCAACTTTAGGATGCAGAAATTTCCTCAAATTGTGATGAACAGTTCCATGGCAGATGACCCTGTAGAATCTATCTAGCGATCCTGACTGTGCAGAGGCAGCTAATCCCCCAACACCAGCATGGTAGTGGACCAACCTGCAGCTTTCTCAACTAAGGAAAGGGGTTAGGACACTCTGTTTGAGGATTTAGAGAGTCAAGGCTGTGAAGCATTTTACTAAATCTCCGTGAAAGCACAGTATCTAGCTGGGACCAGCACTGACCATCACCAAAAAGTCATTGGAACACAGATTTAGGCTAGTCAATTTTGAATTGTCCAGTGTCGAAGAAGACAAACATTGGGAGGTCCAGCCAAATAGGTCAGAAAATGAATAGGGGAAAATGAGGGTAACAGATGCCTGATATAACCAAAGATTTCAGGAAATAAACTCAACGAAAACACTCATAACACAAAGCAATATGATCTCTAGATCCAATAAGTGGGGCAAGGCATCTAGGAATAAATACTGAAAACAAAGGGAAATGATCTAGAAACTTGATGAGTCAGAAGACCCTGTTGAATGCAAGGAAAACAAGGACCACAATACAGTGTTTCTGAAAGGTTCAGAAGAGAAATGAGAATCATAAGGGCAGAATTTATGTTTTGCATAGCAAAAAAAAAATGTGCAGAATAGAAAACCTGGAATCTACAATAGCAAGTCTCACCAAGAAACGAGAGAAAATAGACTAGGAATGAAAATATATGGAAGTGAAGAAAAATCTAGAAGAGAAGCAAAAATAATACCTTTAAAAGAAAATATGCTCACTATGCAAGAACGACATACTGATCTCAAAAACAGGCTACATAGAGACAGTATCATGGGTCTCCTGGAAGAACATGACAAGACAAAATTCTTTATTTCCATAATGAAGGAAACAATACAAGGGAACTGCCTAAACTTCAGAAAATACAAAATGAAACGCCCATTGTAAAAATTCACAAATCAAGTTGAAGGAGGAAAAAAAAACTTAAGCTTGCAAACTTTAAGAAACATGGAGGTTAAATTGAACAATTCAGTTCAAAAACAACTTCTTCTGGTGATCAGAAGAAAGACCTTCAAAGAGAAAGGAAAGGGAACTTGAATAACACAAGAGTAGTCTGTACCCATCAGAAAATGTGGGAGGGGATGGAATAATGTGTTCCAAAGAGCAATGGAGTTCATGATGCAGCCCAGGGTCATCTACCTTGCAAATCTGAATTTAACCATAAATGAAAAAGCATGAATATTCAAAAGTAACAAGGTATTTGAAACATTTTTAAAAAGAAAACCCTGAAACAAAGTAATTATTTGCTTCATGAACACCTCAAACAATAAGAATGTGTGATGAGTGAGTAAAAAAGAACAAAAAGACTCTTATTTCAACAAAGAAATAGGGGTGAAAGTGGAAGTCTAGTAGAGGTAAGAATAAAGAGATAGGCCTGGGGCATTATGAATTGAACCTGGAAACACCCTACCTACAGCTGAATTTGTGTATGGGAAATATTACAACTTAGAAGTTTACATAAAAAAAGAAAGAAGGAAGAGACGTGAAGAAGAATGTGTGATGTGCCCAAATAAAATCAAGGGCTGGAAATGATAGGGAAAAGCCCAGCAGCAAGAAATAGAAAGAGAAATTCCGTTTAAAATAATTGTAGATAATATAAAATATTTGGATTGTTATGTCACAGTTCTCTTTAACTGTCCTGACTCAGTTTCCCTGTATGAGTTTCCCTTGTTTCAGTTTCCTTAACTGTTCTGTCTCAATCTCCTAAACTCCCACTCTGGTCCATTAAGATTGAGGACCGTTTGTTCTAAGGTTATAAATTGTTAGCAAGACAAACAAGAGAGTAGACCTCCTGACTCTTTTCTGTCCTCAAGAATTTACAATATCCCTCTAAAATATTCCAAGATACCTCACTGACATCTTTATCTCTGTGTATTCAGACATCCTGTTTCTGGGGTTTTTTAGGATTTATGGCCTCCCCCATCCTGACACCTTCTTACCCCTTCCTTTGTTTAGAGAAAAGGTATTTAAGAAGTTGGGGTTCCTCCATTCATTGCTGGAGGCTGGCGGCTATATGCTGGACATTGGATTCTTTGGGATGACAGTCTCCTCCAGCCCTGGGACCAACATGGATTCCTTGGTCCCAGTATATCTTTATCTCTGTCTGACTGGATAATTTGAGACAAGAGTCCTGTCCAGTCAATTTTACTCTCCCATTAATAAAATATTAAAAACTCTCTAATCTCTCTCCTGCCTCAGTTTCTCCGGCATTACAGGATGTCTACCTGACAAGACAAACCCAAGAACTATATGAACACAATTCTAAAACACTTCTCATATAGATGAAGTCAGATCTAAACAACTGAAAAAATATCAATGGCTCAAGGGTAGGCTAAGCTAATTTAATAAAAATGATAATTCCATCTAAGTTGGTCTACTTGTTTAGTGACATACCAATCAAACTGCCAAAAAAATTACTTTATAGAGCTAGACAAAATAATAACAAAATTCAGCTGGAGAAACAAAAGAGCAAAAATATCAAGGGAATTAATGAGAGAAAATTCAATGGATGATGGCCTAGCAGTGCCAGACCTAAAACTCTATTTATTATAAAGCAGCAGTAATCAAAACTACTTGGTACTAGCTAAGAGATAGAGTGGTAGATCAGTGGAATGGGTTAGAAACACATAATCAATGTCTATAATAATTTAGTATTTGATAAACCCCTAAACTCTAGCTTTTGGGATAAAAACTCACTATTTTCCAAAAATTGCTGGGAAAACTAGAAAATAATGTCAAACTTGGCATAGACCTACATTTCATACCCCATACCAAAATAAAGTCAAAATAGCTACATGATTTGGGCATAAAGTGTGATATCACAAGCAAATTAGGAGAGCAGGGGATGGTTTACCTATCAGATCTTTGGAGAAGAGTAATGTATGACCAAAAAAGAACTAGAGAACATCATGAAATGCAAAGAACAATTTTGACAATAAATTTAAAAAAATTTTATCCAGCAAAACCCACACAAACAAGATTAAAAAGGAAGTAGAAAGCTAGGAAAAGCAGGGAAAAATTTTTTACAACCAGTATTTCTGATAAAGGCCTCATTTCTAAAATATATAAAAAAAGAGTGTCAAATACAAGTCATTTCCCATCAAAGGATATGAACAATTCTTAGATGATAAAATTAAAGCCATTTATAATCATATGAAAAATGCTCTAAATTACTATTGATTTAGAAAAATGCAAATTAAAACAACTCTGATATCACCTCACATATTTGAAATTGGTAAAGATGAGAGGAAAACATAATGATATCATTATATCATCATAAAGGAAGAAACTGGACCCCACATGTGCCAAAATGTAGTGGCTCTTTTTGTGGTGGCAAAGATTTAGAAAATGAGTAGATGCCCATCAATTGGAGATTTTCTGAATAAGTTATTTGAAAGTAATGAAATATTATGGTTCTATAAAAAATGATAAATAAGCTGATTTTAGAAAGGCCTGGAAATATTTACACGAAATGATGCTGAGTGAACAAGTAGAACCAGGAATACATTGTACACAAGAACAGCAAGAAAGTACAAAGATCAACTATGAAAGACTTGGTTCTTCTCAGTGGGGTTCAGTGATCCAAAGCAATCCCAGTAAATGTTGGAAAGAAAACATCATATGCATCCAGAAAGAGAGCTATGGAGACTGAATGTAAATCAACACATTACGTTCACTTTTTTTTTTTTCCTGTCATGGTTTTCCCCTTTTGTTCTGCTTTTTTTCTCTTCTAACATGATTCATAAAGAAATGTGTATTTAAAAAAACCTAATATACATGTATAACTAGAAAAAAAAGAAAAAGAATTTTTAAAAAATGGAAAAATTCACAAATCACCTCCAGAGGGGAAAAAACAAAACCCTACAAACTTCAAAATACATAGTGTTTAAATTGAACAATTCAGTTCAGTTCAAAATAATTTCTTCTGGTGATCACAAGAAAGCCCTTCAAAGAGAAAGGAAAGGTAATTTGAATAGCACAAGAGTAGTCTCTACCCATCAGAAAATGTAGGTGGGGATGGACTGTGTTCCAAAGAGCAATAGCATTATGATGCAGCCCAGGGTCATCTACCTTGCAAATTTGAGTTTAACCATAAATAAAAAAGCATGAATATTCAAAAGTAAAGAGGTTTTTGATATATTTTTAGAAAGAAAACCTTTAACAAAGTAATCATTTGCTCCATGAACACCTTAAACAATAAGAACGTGTGAATGAAACAGCTAGGATTAATAACAGCAGCAAAGTGACAACAGAAAGACCAGTAAGACACTTATTTCAGCAAAGAGATGGGGGTGAAATGGAAGTTCTGTGGAGATAAGAGTAAAGAGGTAGACCTAGGGCATTATGAAATAAACCTGGAAATTACAACAAGAAAGTATACATAAAAAAGGGAGAAGAGGCATAGAGAGGAATGTGCCCGGGTCAAATTAAGGGCTAAAAATAAGGTGAAGGAACCCTTAGATCTCAGCAAGAGAAGAACCTACAAGGAAGTGGGTGAGGAAGACGGAGGATAAAAGGAGTTCCCACTGTTCCTCGGAGGGAAGAAAGATGTGTAATGCCGGAGAAACTGAGGCAGGAGAGAGATTAGAGAGTTTTTAATATTTTATTAATGGGAGAGTATAATTGACTGGATAGGACTCTCGTCTCAAATTATCCAGTCAGACAGAGATAAAGATATACTGGGACAAAGGAACCATGTTGGTTCCAGGGTTGGAGGAGAATTCAGCGTCCAGAATCCAGCCTCCAGCAATGAATGGAGGAACCCCAACTTCTTAAATACCTTTTCTTTAAACAAAGGAAGGGGTGAGAAGCGCAGGAAAACTTCTGTCAGGATGGGGGAGGCCATAAATCCTAAAACCCCACAAACAGGATGTCTGAATACACAGTGATAAAGATGTCAGTGAAATATCTTGGAATATTTTAGAGGGATATTGTAAATTCTTGAGGACAGAAAAGAGTCAGAAGGTCTACTCTCTTGTTTATCTTGCTAACAATTTATAACTTTAGAGCAAATAGTCCTCAGTTAGAACAAAGGAGGAGTTTTACTTAGGGGATTGAGACAGAACAGTTAAGGAAACTGAGACAAGGGAAACCGAGTCAGGACAGTTAAAGAGAACTGTGGTATAATAGATGGTCTGTGAAGGAATAGAGACTTGCAACTGGGGGTAGTCTGTGTGCCTTGGTGCTTGAAAAGTCTATTTGTCTGGATGGGAGGGGAAGAGTTCAAACTCCTGGAGGTATCTGGGACCTACACCCCATCATCTGGGAGAGTAGAAGAACATGGATTCACCAAGGAGACTCTAAGGCAAATAAGAAGGCATAGATAAGAGGTAGGCTACATAATTAAGGATGTGATGATGGAGAGACCCTATCATGAAAACTTCCTCTTTGACACCTGTAATAATTGGCATTATTCTAAGGGTGAGGTACAAAGAAAGAAAAATACACTGCACAAGCTCTGTAAGGAAGTGGCAGAAACCACCGGAAAGGGAGAGCCTAGAATAAGAAACTTATAAGTTTTGATTACATGAGAAATACAGAGGGGGGGGGGAAGGTGACCATATAAGTACTACAGGTCATGAATCAGAGAATAAGGGTTTAGAATAGTAAAAAGTAGCAGGTAGACAATGAAAAATCTTTTTTTTCGAAATGAACACCAAAAAATGAAATTAAAACAACTAATTAATAGACCTCTCTTTGAAGGGAAGAGACAAAGAAAGAATCTACTTGACAGAGAAGAAAAAAGGAATAAACAAACCCCCAAAGACAAAGTGGTAACAAAGAAGAAGAGGGAATTAGAAGTGAGGGGAAGTGAGCCAGTGGGAAAAGGGCCAGTAAAGGAACTTGAACTTGAAGGAACACAACACTGTGTTGGGGGAGGGGGAGGGAAGATCATATCTTGGTTAAAAGCCTAAAGAGAGACAAATGGAGGAAACTACAAACCTCAGGCTCATTATTCTAAATGTGAATGGATTAAAAAATCCAACAAAACAAAACAAAAAAGAGTGACATTGGATTAAAAAAAAAAAAAAAAAAAAAACCTAAAATCCTTGGTTTACAAAATACACATTTAAAAGACAGGGGCAGCTAAATGGCACAGTGGATAGAACAACCAGCCCTGGGGTCAAGAGGACCCGAGTTTAGATCCACTAACTGTGTGATCCAGGGCAAGTTACTTAATCCCAATTGCCTCCACTCCCCCCACAAAAATAAATCAAATAATAAAGTAATACTTTAAAAAGGAAAGGCATACACAAAATACAAATCAATTTTTTTACAATCCGTCAAGTGAATTCAAAAAAGCAGGAGTTTCAATTGTACTGACAAAAATGAACACTCAAAAAATTTTACAAAAGTATAAGCAAAGAAACTATATTATGCTGAAAGGAATCAGAAGCAACAAAACAGTATCAGTAATAAATTTATATTTTCAAACTGCCTCCAAATTGATAAAGAAAAATAATAGATGACCTAGAAAAATACAAAGACAATAACACATTTGTGATGGGAGACTTCAATATCTCTCTATGGGTTTTGAATAAGTCTAACAGAAAGGTCAACAAAAGAGAAAATATGAAACTGAAAATTCCTAAAGCTATTTGAGTTAAAAGGTTTATGGCATCTTCTAAATGGTACAGCAAAAGAAAATACATATTTCTCAGCATTACACCCTAACAGAGATATTGCTAACAAATGTAAAAAGACAAAACAGTTAAATACCTCCTTTATAAGCCATAATATACTAAAAATAATAATTATTTCTAGAATCTTAAGCAAAAGCTAAATACCCAAATGGAGACTGAATAACAAAATCCTAAATAATAAATGCATTAAAGAACAAATCACAGAAACAATAAATATGTAAAATAAAATTATAATGGTGAAACAATATTCGAAGAATGGGATGCAGTTAAAGCACTCTTCAGAGTACAAATTATATCCTCACAAAATAGAAAAAAAGATTAATGAACTAAATATGCATTTTAAAAATTAGAAAGCAAACAAAAAACACATATAAAACAAGCACAAAAAAAGGAAAAACTAAACATAAGAAAGGAATACAGTGGAAACAAAAGAGAACAAAGAAATGATGGATAATCCAGTCTCACAAAGGGAAGTATATCAACTGTATGGGAGTTACCCAAGAAAACATTCATAGTCCTGATGGAACTCTGAAAGAACAGTTAGTGCCCACATTACAAAATAGTCTCAGAAATTTAGAAAGAAAGCATCCATTATACTCACTCCTTTTTTATTTTATACATACACACACACACACACATATATATACACACATATACACACACACATAAATATATATATATGTTCCTGATACCTAAATAAGGGAAAGATAAAAAAATTTTAAAAACTGCAGGCTAATATCATTAATAAAAATTAACTCAAAAATTTTAATTTCAATTATTAGATCTTTTTGTCAGACTATATTGATTAATTCAAAAAAATCATTCATTATGATCAAATGGGATTTATACCAAGGATCCAAGCACAGTTAAATATTAGGAAAACAACCATAATAATTAAAAACCCAAACATCCAAAAGCGATAGATGCAGAAAAACTACACCACTCTATGCTAAAAGCCCTATAATCTATAAGCATAGAAGAGCCTTCTTCAGTATCATAAAAATCATCTAAAACCAAAAACAATCATCACAAGGAAGGGAATAAATACACTAAAACCTTTTCTAATAAATATAGAGGATCAGAGGCAACAAAACAACTAAACTCTCCCAACACTCCTCTGCAAACAACTTTAAAATAACAGGCCAAATCAAATGTTGGAGCAGCAGAGCCAACTAAAGATTAGGGGGAGACATTTTTCCAGCCTAAAACAATTTAGGAGGTTGGCAAAAGAAGTCTGTGACACTGGGGTAGGGACCTATCTGGAACTATCCCCATAGGGTAATCAAACTGTGCATATTTTTTGATCCAGCAATATCACTACTTGGTCTGTATTCCAAAGAGATCACAAAAAAAGAAGTGACAGAACTGATGAACTCTGAGTACAAAATGAAGTATAGTTTTCTCACTTTCTTTCTTTTTCTTTTTTGCAATATGGCTAATGAGGAAATGTATGTGTATTTCCCGCAATAGTATTTTATTTTTCCAAATACAATTTCCAACATTCATTTTGGTAAGATTTTTGTGTTCCCAATTTTCCTGTGTCCCTCCTTTACCTCCCCTCCTCTCCTCAAGACAGCAAGCAATGAAATATAGGATAAACATGTGCAATCCTTTTAAGCATAAATGGAAATATATTTTACATGATTTCACACATATAACTGATTATATTGCTTGCCTTCATAGTGGGAGGCAGAAGAAGGAGGCAGAGAAATTGGAACTCATTTTTTAAAGATTATATACATATAATTTGAGACATTTAGCAAATATAGGAGTAAGGCAAAGATGCTGACTATCTAATATAGTTCGGGGAATGCTAGTAATACCAATAAGACAAGAGAAGAAAATTAAAAGTATAAAGACAGGTCAAAAAGAGAGATTATCCCAATTGCTTGATGATATAAACAGTTTATATCTAGGGAATGATTCTAGGGAATCAAAGGTACTAATTGAGACAATTAATAACTTAATCAGCATTGCAGGCTACAAAAATAAACAGAATTTGTATATACTGTCATATACAAATGCTTCATGACAATAACAAAACAAAAGGAGGGATAATAGCCACTGAAAGCCTATTCCAAATAACTACAAAATGCATGTCATCTGAGGGTAGACCAACCCAAAGCACACCAATGACTTGGTTTCAGTTGCACAATATTCCTCAGAAAACTGGCAAAAATGACCCCAAAATAGCAGTGTTTGAAAAGTTATAAGATACAGACACACTAGTACATTGTTGGTGGAGCTATGACATGGTATAACCTATTTTGAATTAAGCAGATAAAGTGACTAAAAATGTCCATACTCTTTGAATCAAGACTCTATATGGGTTTTTACCCCAAGAAAGCCATCAATAAGCAGAAAATCCTCATACACTTTGAAATATTTATAATGGCACTTTTGTAATATTGAGGAATTATAAAACCAAACAAACATGACCATCAGTTGGGGAATGGCTAAACAAACAGTGGTACATGAATGTAATGGAATATTAGTATACTGTAAGAAGTGATGTATAGGATGACTACAGAGAATTATGGAAAAATATATATGAAGTATATATTTTTGTGAAGTAAGTGAAGTAAGCAAAGAAATAAGCCAAGAAAACTATGTATACAATAAGTACAACAATATAAATGAAAAAAAACTACACAACAAAAATAAAAAGCAAATATAATGAAATTACAAAATAGGAGAAGATATCTCAACCCACTACTTTCATAGAAATTGGTGGTTCACAGGTGTCACACATTGCACATTTTTAAATGTGTTCTAACATTTTAATCACTTGTACTGATTTTTCCCCTGTACAAAAAATACTTATTCTATAAGATGGCTTTCTGGAAAAGGAAGGGGAAAGATACTTGAAATGACTCTGATGGTGAAAGACTTGGAGTCTAAGGTCCCAAGTATAAATCTCATCTCTGCTACTTACTACCTGTATAGGATTTGGGCAAGTCACTTTCCTTCATTGTGTCTCAGTTTCTTCATCTATAAAATAAGAAATATGAAATAACAGTGAACTTCTAGAAAAGGAAGGAGTCATCACTAAGAATTTGCATAACTTCATCAAGGAAAGATCATTCAATGATAACCTTGTTTCCTTTTTTTTTTTTTTTTTTTTTTTTGATGAAGCAACCAAAGTGGTAGATCAGAGCAATAGTCTGGCTATAGCTTAAATAGAATTTAGCAAATAATTTTAAAATCTCTCTATTTTTGAGGAAAACATGGAATGATGGAGATAAGATGATAGTTCAATAACAATGATGTAGATGATAGTTCAATAACAGATTCAAAATGAAATGAATGGGTAGGCCTAAATTATTGTATGCCATATTGGAAGGAAGTTTCCGGAGGAATAATCCAAAGATATGTGTTTGACCCTGTGCTCTTTACTACAGTTAAGTGAAAGAACACTGGTTTGAGCTGACTAAGATAAAATTTAATAGAGACTAATGTACATATCTCTAACTGGGTTAAAAATACAGCTATCTCAGATGCACACAAAAATGGAAGTATGGCCAAACAGCAATGTGTCTGAACAGAATTTGGAGGTTTTAGGAACCTTCCAACTCACTGTGACTCAACATTATAGTAAAATGGTCAGGGAAGCTATTGCAATATTAGATTGTCTAATGATCAGAACTAAAAAAAAGTTACCATCTTGTTATATTCTACCCAAGTCAGATCACACATGGAATACTGTGTTCAGTTTTATGGGTCACATTTTAGGAACAATACGGAGTATAAAGAGGAGAGTAACCAAGTTGGTAAAACTCCTCAAGTTTATATACTTCAAAATCAGCTAGAGAAATGAGGAATGTTAAGATCACTAGTCAAAAGACAGCGTGCTTATAAGAAAAATGGCCAAGTATCCACAACATGAAAGAATGCCCTCAATTACCAATAATAAGGAAAATACAAATCAAACCACCTTTGTGGTTTTACCTCACACCCTGAAAATTGTCAAAAATGACTCTAAAATGTCAATAGTCAATATTTGAGGAGTCAGTGGGATGACAGGCACAGTACTATCTTGCAGTTTGAACTACAAAATGATACAATCATTTTGGAAAGCAAGTTGAAATGATGCAAATAAAGTGACTATAATCTCCATCCATACCCTCTGACATAAGGACTATTCTGGGTTCATAATGAAAAGGCCATTGATAAGAACCAAGTATCCATATACAACAAAATATTCATAGCAGCATTTTTATGATGGCTAAGAACTAGAAACAAAGCAGATGCCCTTCAATTGGAGAATAGCTAAACAAACTATTACACAAATGTAGACTATTAGTGTGTAATAAGAAATGAATACAGAGAGGCATAAAAAGATTTACATGAACTGACAGAAAGCAGAGCCAAGTAAACAATAAACATGATGTAAAAGCAAAGAATAACCACACACCAAAAAAAAAATCAAAAGTGAATTTTTATAAAATGTAAGCATTAAATTAAGCATGCCTTGAATAAAGAAAGATGAGGGCATTCCCAACCCACTCCTACCTTCAAAGGTATGAAGTCCACAGTTGTTATACATTGCATAAATTTTTAGTTTTTCAACATATGGTTTTAGTTCTGCTGTTTTTCTCTTCTTTTTAAAAAATTCTAGTTCTTAAAGGGGATGACTCTAGGGACAGTAGCGGGGTGAATTCTGAGGAGAAACTATGATCACATAGAAAACAAAAGCAAAACTTACAGAAAAAGGAAAAAATATTTTTCTCTCACCAATTTTTCTCAAGATGATCACACAATCACAGAAGGTGAATTGTCATTAAAGGTCAGCTAGTCTACTTCCTTTTAGTAGATGAGGGAATCAAGGCCTACCAGACTCATGGAAGCAAGAAGCAGCAGAATTGGCATTCAAACCCCAATCCAGAGTTCTTTCTACTATACCACACTGACTACTAAACAGTTAGAAATAACAAAAAATACACTCATCCTGTACATCATGCACATTTGAGCCATGTCTCCACAAAAGAGATATTTCCTGCTTGTTGGTAAATGTAATATATTCATTTGAGTGGGAGGTCCTGGATCTGATAAAGGTATCTTTTAAGCAAATCAATATAAAATGCGTTTTTCCCCCTTTTTTTCTTTTTTTCTTGCTGTAAAATAAATGGAAATTGCCTAATTCAGCTACCTTTTTGATCTTTTCCTTAGGTCATGATGTTGTTTGAAAAAGGGCAAAGTAATTGCCCAATTCGATTAGTTTTGTTGAGTCTCACTCCCACAAAATTAATGAGCTATCTGGAAGAATGAGCTGAGGGAAAATGTTGACAGATTGCACCCTCCCCACCCCACCCCCACCCGCAGACACCAAAGCATTGCCCCAAAGCTCAGAGAACTACGGTATATTGGCAAACACAACAACTTTTCCAGATTATTCCCAATAAAAGTACTAGCATTTTCTTTTATATACAAAATTTGATAGGTTCATAGACTTCAGAATGCCAGAGACAATCTAGATCCAGCCTCGTTTTTTCCAGATAAGGAAAATGAGGTCTCATGACTTGCTCAAAGTCATACATCTAGCTTTTGAACCCAGCCCTTCTGACTACAGTTAAAACTGTATTCATTTCAATTTCCAGGATGCCTGTTTTACACTCCAACTTGTCACGCCGTCTCCTGGATTTACTAGTATTCCAATAGAGAATTCTCTACTTGTCACAAGAGCTCAGAGATAATAGTTTGTGATGGGAGAATTTTCTAAAGCTTGGCCTTCAAGAGAAGACAGGAGTGTCAACCTGTCACTCTGGTACATGTGGGGGGCAGGGGAAACAGTTTACCAGTAGCATTTGCCACTGTGTAATTCACAAAACCAATGTTATTTTGAACCTCAGAACTCTATTACATTTAGATGTATTAATATATATCAAAGAAGCAAAAAGTATTTTAATGCAAATCCTTAGAAAGTCCCCCAAATTCAAGGAAATAACTGTCTTTTCTTTTTAGTCAACATCATCTTTTTAAAAGTTATTATCCCAATAAATTTAGAAGGAAATGAGACAAAAAATACAAATTAAGATGTTTTGCTAATATATATTGCTAATCTAAATTAAGGAGAGCTTGAGGCACAGCAGAATGTGGAATACTATGTGCTGGGATCCAGGACACCTGAATTTTTTTTCACTTAATAGTATTTTCTTTTTTCACTTACATGTAAAAACAGTTTTCAGCATTCACCTTTGTAAGATTTTGAGTTCCAAAATTTTTCCCCTCTCTCCAAGACAACAAGCAATCTGATATAGGTTATCTGTGTACAATCACCTTAAAGATATTTCCACATTAATCATGTTGCAGGCCAAATGAATTTTAATCCCAGCTCTGTCCTCAATTATATAGAAGACCTCAAGTATTTAATTTGCTCATCTTCTCTGTGCCTCTAAGGCCTCTGCAAAATGGGGGGGGGGTTAAGACAATCTTTAAGATCTCTTCCAATTCTATTTTTAATGGAAAATGTGAAAACAGCTTTATGACCTATTTTGTCTGAACCCCTGAGGATACTATGGATATTCTAAAAGACAAAATATGGCCAGGGCTTCACCTCCAAAATGAGAGATACATACCAGCCAGTGGTTTATTTTATGACTTGTACCTAAATGTCAGCTTCATCTGGATTAAGTTGACTTGCAAAGGACAGGACTATTATATTTATTCCCTTCAAACAAAGCACAGTAAATCCCTTTCCATGCAATCTGAAAGAGGGATTATCCTAAATGAGAACTTTGCAGAAAGACTCCATGGAAATCTACAAAGCCACCCTTTATCTTCCCAAAAGTCCAGTCTGCTGAAAAAGTAGCAAGAAACACAATCTGACTATAAGCGAAGGACCTTGAAATCAAAATAAACCATTTATGCAACATAAAAGGACACATTCAGATACCTGAAAGAATTAGCTGCATTTCCTTAAAACATAATGAAATTCAGAAAATGTCAGTTGTATAAGAGGGTTGTAGTCCAAATCTTTCCACAAAAACTCCCCAGCTAGGGAGAAAAAAGAGCCCCCAAGCTACATGCAATGTGCTGGGTTTATTTCAGTTTGGGAAAACAAAGCAGCCCAAGGAAAATGTCATTCAAATCAGATTTCGATTTTAATCAGCGCTGCCATGACTACAGTTTTCACGTTCACTCAACAGATAACCATGGGAACCGTGGTTATTCCTACCACATCTGGGAGACTGGACTGCAAAATCTTAAACCGGATAAAATCAAGAAAGATTTTCATCCTACACGGTCACAGGCATTTCTGGGGCTCTGAATTTCTCTGTGGACCCTCCCCCTGAAAGCTCTATCTGTCTAAAGCAGTGGACACCAAACTTCTCCAATCATACATTCCCAATACATAAACATTTCACATTTATAAATGACATACGTGGACCTGGACTTTGGGAGCTGCTGGAGTTCATGGGGTAGGAGAATGACACAGGTAAACTAGTGCTTTGGGAAGATCACTTTCAAGTTATGTAGAAGATGGATTGGAAAAGGGAGAGACTTGAGGCAAGCCAACTAATTTTAAGGTTACCATTACAGTTCAGGAGAGAGTTGATAAGGCCCAGTGTCAGTTAAGAGAAGGAAACGCCGCCAAGAAATTCTGGGGAGACAGTTTTGACCAGATTTGGTAACTGATTGTGTAGGTGGAGTCACAGATGAAGTCGGGGTTATTATCTTCCTTGCATAAATAAAAAGCATTACAATCAGCAAAGACCTGGACTTGCTTTTTCTACAAGGAAACAGCTTTGTGGACAGACCCCAGAAGAAACCTTGGATCTTACTTGGGGGATTTTCTTTTCACCTGAGCTATGCTGACTCATAAGAAAAAAAAAAATTCAATGAAGAAATAAATACACAAAAACAAACTACACAAACCAATACACAAAAACAAACCACACAAATATATGAAAAAAAGGTAAATTGATGAGTTTGGTTTGTTTGTTTTTAAGACCAAATCTAGAAATTAGACAAGATCTGCCTCATTTTTTTTTGGCAACGCAATTAGAGCACACAGCTAGTAAGCTAAGTGTTTGAGGCTGCATTTGAACTCAGCTGTTTCTAGCTCCAAGGCCAGCGCTCCATCCCCTGCACCATCCCGCTGCCCCCATCTGCCTGCTTTTTTGAAAAAAAAAAAGCATCAGTCCTTCTCTAGGTTTGGGAGTCATCTGAAGAGAAATAGAATAAAACCCCTAGGAGCTTATAAGGTCAGGCTAGTTTAGAGACAGACAGGGGAGGGCCCTGAACAGAACTTACACACTCAATATTTAAACATTTTTTTAAAAATTAACTTTCCATTACGGCCAATTGAAAAGGCAGGAAAGAAGCAAAACAGAGAGGTTAGAAACAAACTTTTAATTCTGTCCCATCTGTTAAAAACATCACTAAAAAGCAAAAATCCCTTCCATGGAGCTTGTTACCCATTCAGGCATTCTTCTTATCTCTCCCTTCCTTATCTGAGCTTATCTGACTTTTAAAAAATTGACCACTCAAAAATATATCAGAACATGGCAAACAGTATATTAAACTAGGGGAGCAAGTATTTCCCTCTGCCACCTGTTGTGGCATCTCAGAGCTGGCAAATCCAGCGTCCTTGTTTTTCTTTTTTTTCTTTTAATAGCTTTTTATTTACAAGTTATATGCATGGATAATTTGACAGCATTGACAACTGCCAAACCTTTTGTTCCAATTTTTCCCCTCCTTAGTGTCCTTGTATTTCAAAGTTTCTTTACAATGAGAAAATTCATTATCTACTTCAACAATAACTGAAAAGCTGCTTTCTAAAAAAAACATCATTTTCCCTTTTTTCCCCACCCTCTGTTAGTATGAAATTAAGAGAGTAATCATTCAACTGCCAATGCAATATTAGGCACAACAGTTTGCAAAACACTTTGTTCACCAAACATGCAATCAAGGGAATCATTAAAGTTAAACCAATTTTGATTGCTGTACAGTATATATGACATAAGAGATTTTGCACAACCAGACCAGTGCAGCTAAAATTAGAAAGGAAAGCATTAACTGTGGAAAAATACCTTGTAGCAAGTTTCTCTGATAATGGTTTCATTTCCAACACATAATGAGCTGATTCAAATGGATGAGAGTAATAGCCATTCCCTAGCTGAGATATGGTCTACTTATATGAATAGGTAGTTTTCAAGGGAAGGAATCCATACTATAAACAAGCATGTGAAAAAAAAATGTTCCCAGTAACTAAAAATTATAAAGATTCAAATTAAAGCATCTTTAAAGCTTTACCACAATGCATTAGTCTGGCAGGTGACAAAAACAGGGAAATGATGATAGCTAGAAGAAATTCAGGGAAACAGGCATAACAGGAAACAGGACTATACTGGGGAAGGGGTGGGGGGAAGGAGGGGAAAATTTGGAACAGAAGGTTTTGCAAGGGTCAATGTTGAAAAATTACCCATGAATATGTTTTATAAATAAAAGCTATAATAATAAACAAAAACAAAAAACAAACAAAAAAAATGCACTACTACTGTGGCTGTGAACCAGTCCAGACAAAACTGGGAAACTAGAGGTTTCTATCCCAAAGAGATCAAAAAAGTAGAGGAGAACCCATATGAAAAAAAAAAAAAAAAGAGTACTTATAACAGATCTTGTTGTGGAAACAAAGGCCTGGAAACTATGGGAAAACCATCAATTGCAGAATGCCTGAAAAATATGGTATAAATGCAATATAGCATTACTATGTTATCATACTATTAAATACCATCATATTATGGTATGAATGCAATAGAATACTGTTGTGCCATATGAAAACAGGAGACAAGTCCAAAAAACCCAGGAAAACTGGAATAAACTGATATAGAGTGAAATTGATTAGAACTGGGAGAAAAATAGGAACAATTTTGTATAACTTTAGAACTTTGAACTTAAGAACACTAATGAACCATGAGTCTCTAGGACTCATATGTTATTTACATGACAAGGGGATAGATCCAATATGCAGAATGACACATATTTTTTGAACACAGCCAATATGGGAATAACTATGCATATTGATAATAAAGGCAGCTTTTTGTTTGGGTTTTTTTTTCCCTGAGGCAATTGGGATTACCTGACTTGCCCAGGGTCATACAGCTAGGAAGTGTTAAGTGTCTGAAGGCACATTGACTTCAGGGACTGGTGCTCTATCCAAGATAGTTTTTTTTTTTCCTTTTCCTCAAGGAGAGATTGGCAAGAAGAAAAACAAATACTCATTAATTGAAAAAATTCTTTAATATATTCTGCTTACAGTTTGGTGACCTGGAAATTACCTTAGAGGCTTTCTAATCCAATACCTTCATTTCATAAAAGGAGTAACTGAGGCCTAGAGAACTTAACAGAGTTGCCCAATTAACACAGATGCTGGTCAGCAGATTCCAGCTTTGAACCTACATTCCTTGACTCCAAATCCAACTCAAGATAGTATTGCAGTCCTGGCTTTTCATTAACTGATTGTGTCATCTTTGGGAAATCTTTTTCTGATCCCTAATTTCCTTCTCTGTAAAATGGGCAGGTCTCTTTTAGTCCCAAAAGCACATGAGGATTTATTTCATACAAGTGAAAAACATGAAACAAATGCCAAGAAACAATCACGTTGGCCATCTTTGGGTTCTCTTTTCCTTAATATATTTCAGGCACAAAGGCAGCCATCAGCCATGAAGACTGTTTTCTATGAAGAATGCTCTTTGAGAGTATTAAAGGCAACCTTTCTGCCAGAATGACAAAAGCCACAAGACCTATGTTAGTATTTTTTTGTGTCGTCTGCCTCTCTCCCCCGTCAACACTCCCTAGTGCTCTTTGAGAAGGCAGTGATGCTATTCTGCTGTACCACTCCAATGCCAACTCTGCGGGTGTTCAGAGGGGCTTCATGAATTAAACTCCTGGCTACCACTGTCTGTGGGCTTTCCTTCTCCCACTATTTTCCTACCCCCCAAATGAAAGGCAATAATCAATAATTCCTGGACTGCCTACCACATTGGCTTAGTGGAATATCAAATGAGATCACATACATAAAATTCTTGGCAAAATAGCAATTTCGACTCACATACCAAGTGAGTGTTATTGAGTCATAGGACTAAGACTTTTGAGATTATCTAGTCCACTCTCCTACTTTTACAGGTGGTGAAAACTGAGGCCTGAGAAGTGGAAAGCTTATCGCCTATGATTATAAAGGCAACACCACAGAGCTGAAATTTCAACCCACTTCCTCTGACATCAAATCTACTGATCTTTTCACTAAGTTAGCTTCCCCAGGGGAAAAAATAAAGTCCTTAAGAGTACGGGCTATTTTCTTTTCCCATGTTTCCCCAAAGCCTCTTAAATTTCTGCCGAGCTGAATAGAACTGTCAAAAAATATTGTCTTAGACCAGAAGTTTCACAGAGACCCAATCCTTTGTTTTTTCATAACAACTGGTAGGGCCTAGAATCCTATTACCCACTATTACCCATGTACCAGTTACTTATAAATGTATGTTGAATGAATAAAGAGCAACCAATTTCCATGGGATGTGTCCTGTGAGATCAACAGGGGCATCTGAGTTAATACTCTTGGCTGAGCTATGGTTTTTATCATCTGTCCAGCTATCTTTATCCCAGGGTTTCAGAGGAGTACTGACTAGCCACAGCCCTGAAAACTTCTGTCAGAAGAGGAGTAAATTATCCATTAAAAGCCTTCCAAAAAGGAATGCACTCCATCATTCACTATACCATTTACAAGTTTTTCTAAGTAAAATTGCTTCACAATATTGTGTGAGAAATGTCAGATTACATATAAAACCTTTGAGGTTGCCATGAGATAAGTGACTTTTATCAAATGAAGCAGAAGACTTGGACAGAGGTGGGGTAGATGACAGGGTCATTCTAGATCATTTCCGTACGTAATAAATCATTATTTCAGGCTGGTTGTTGGGAAGAACAAGACTGAAAAGTAATTATCCTAACTTTTTCATATGTTGTATC
The DNA here is from genome assembly GCF_016432865.1 of Antechinus flavipes. Classification (NCBI taxonomy): domain Eukaryota; kingdom Metazoa; phylum Chordata; class Mammalia; order Dasyuromorphia; family Dasyuridae; genus Antechinus; species Antechinus flavipes. The sequence continues at coordinate 24,887,635 of NC_067404.1, forward strand.
ACTAAGTATTAGGAACAGATGGGAATGGTAGCCTCAGCCAAGATTCATTTAAGAGCAAGGAAAGGCAGGTACATTTCAGACTTTTTTTTTTCTTTTCTTCACTTCATAAACTTGTTCCAATTTGTTGTTGTCATTTAACTTCCATCACAGGATTAAGACATTCGAGATGATGCAGGCCAGGTCCTTCACTTTACATGTTATGCCACTGTTCTCTTTAACTGTCCTGACTCAGTTTCCTTGTACAAGTTTCCCTTGTCTCAGTCTTCCTAATTACTCCCCTAAGCTGTAAATCTCCCTCTGGTCCATGAAGGCTGAGGACCAATTAGTCTAAGGTTATAAATTGTTAGCCCAAGCAAGATAAACAAGAGAGTAGACTTCCTGATTATCTTCTGTCCTTGAGAATTTACAACATCCTTCTAAAATATTCCAAGGTATTTCACTAACATCTTTATCTCTGGGTATTCAGACATCCTGTCTCTGGGTTCCTCTTTGATTCACAGCCTTTTCCAGCTGGGCTTTCCCGCTCTTTCCCTCTTCTTTGTCTCCAAAAGGTATATAAAGGTTAGAGATTCTCCATTCACTGCTGGAGAATGGCGGCTGGCGGTGGATGCTGCATGCTGGATTCTTTGAGATGACAGTCTCCTCCAGACCTGGGACCAACATGAATTCCTTGGTCCCAGTATATCTTTATATCTGTCTGACTGGATAATTTGAGACGAGAGTCCTGTCCAGTCAATCTTACTCTCCCATTAATAAAATATTAAAAACTCTCTAATCTCTCTCCTGCCTCAGTTTCTCTGGCATTACATACATAGGAAGGGTACATGAAATACTGTTCTAGGGTCAGAAGACCCGAGTTCGAAATCTACCTGGGATGCCAGCTGTAGATTTGTTGAAAGGTACCCCTCCCCTTCTCCTGAGCAACAGTTTCCTCACAGCACCTACCTTAAAGAAATGCCAAGAGGCCAAAAGGCCCAGAGAAGCAAAAGACTTGCCCTCTGCCCCATTACTATTTATCCATTCTAATGAATCACTTTGCAATTGTAAAGACAGTACCCTTGGGGGGAGGGAGGGGGAATTGTTCAAATCACTAAATTAAGTGAAATGCAAATTAAACAAGCATTAGGTTCCACTGCTCGCTCATCAGCTTGGTGAAGAGAAACATGACAACTGTTGGAGAGGCTGTGAAGGACCTCCACGAACATAGATGTTGGTCAAGCAATAAATTGGTCCGACCATTCTGGAAAGTAATTTAGAACAATGCCTCTAAAATGATTAAACTGTCCATACCCTTTGAACCAGCAGTATCACAGCTAGGGATTCGCTAAAGAAAAAGGGGACTCATTGTAATGCCAGAGAAACTGAGGCAGGAGAGAGATTAGAGAGTTTTTAATATTTTATTAATGGGACAGTAAGATTGACTGGACAGGACTCTCGTCTCAAATTATCCAGTCAGACAGAGATAAAGATATACTGGGACCAAGGAATTCATGTTGGTCCCAGGTCTGGAGGAGACTGTCATCTCAAAGAATCCAGCTTCCAGCATCCACCGCCAGCCGCCATTCTCCAGCAATGAATGGAGAATCTCTAACCTTTATATACCTTTTGGAGACAAAGAAGAGAGTAGGAAAGAGCGGGAAAGCCCAGCTGGAAAAGGCTGTGAATCAAAGAGGAACCCAGAGACAGGATGTCTGAATACCCAGAGATAAAGATGTTAGTGAAATACCTTGGAATGTTTTAGAGGGATGTTGTAAATTCTCAAGGACAGAAGATAATCAGGAGGTCTACTCTCTTGTTTATCTTGCTTGGGCTAACAATTTATAACCTTAGACTAATTGGTCCTCAGCCTTCATGAACCAGAGGGAGATTTACAGCTTAGGGGAGTAATTAGGAAGACTGAGACAAGGGAAACTTGTACAAGGAAACTGAGTCAGGACAGTTAAAGAGAACTGTGGCATAACATCATGTAGTCAATCATATTTATAATAGCACTTTTTGGGGTAGGGAAAACTGGAAATGTCCTTCGGTTGGAGAATGGCTCAACCTGGGGTTCATGAATGTAAAAGAATAAAACTGCATCATAAGAAATGACAAGTATGACACAGTCAGAGAAACTTGGGAAAACTTGCATGCAGTGATGCAGAGTGAATGGGGTAGAACCAGAACACAAAGATCACAGGAACAGAAAAGAAAACAACTCTGAAAGACTTCCTTCCGGACTCTGATCAAAGCAGTGACTAATCCCTCCAGCTCAGATAAGTGATGATGACTCAGGCTTCCGGCCTCCTGGCAGAGGTGTAATACATCAGAGGTTCAGAAAAGAAATACATTTTCAGGCACAGCCAATGTGCTGAAGTGATTTGCTCGATTCTATTTGTTAGAAGGAAGGGTTTCTATTTTGGGGAAAGCAGGGAAGGGCGAGTTAAAAAGGTAGCCATGGCAGGGGGAAGGGAAGCATCAAAAAACATTTTAAAACAGGAGAAAATACAAGGAAATTAGAGAAGGGACCCAAAGAGGACAATTTTGTTCAATTTAATTTATACTTTAAAAAAATTCACTATACACGATTTAAGTGGATAGGCTCAAATAAAATCCTCCTTTTTGTTCTCTGTAAATGGCAATTTTTTTTGTGGTGATGACCGGTAAAATCCTGATTTGAAAAAGGAAAAAGAAAGAAGGAAGAGGACTAGAATATTTCCTGCTTAATGCACTAGACCGGTTGTTTCTGTTGAACTGCCTCAGTCTTAGAACTGGAAGGGAACAACTTCGTAACATCTAGTCCAACTCTTTCATTGTATAGATGAGGAAACTGAGGCCCAAAAATGTTCACTGGTTTATCAAAGAATACACAGTATTCATTCAGTGCCAGAGCCAGGATTCAAGCCCAGGGCCTCTGATGATAACTCACCACACACAAACTGTCCCTTTGGGATCTGAAACCCTTCCCCATCATTTCTAAGCATTTCAAAATGGGCAAATGCTTTTCTGTAATGCCAGAGAAACTGAGGCAGGAGAGAGATTAGAGAGTTTTTAATATTTTATTAATGGGAGAGTAAGATTGACTAGACAGGACTCTCGTCTCAAATTGTCCAGCCCTGATTGGGGGAATCTCTAACCTTTATATACCTTTTAGAGACAAAGAAGAGGAAAAAAGAGGGGGAAAAGCCCAGCTGGAAAAGGCTATGATAAAGATGTCAGTGAAATATCTTGGAATACTTCAAGGGATGTTGTAAATTTCTCAAGGACAGAAGATAATCAGGGAGTCTACTCTCTTGTTTATCTTACTTGGGCTAACAATTTATATCCTTAGACTAATTGGTCCTCAGCCTTCATGGACCAGAGGGAGATTTACTGCTTAGAGGAGTAATTAGGAAGACTGAGACAAGGGAAACTTATACAAGGAAACTGAGTCAGGACAGTTAAAGAGAACTGTGGCATAACATTTCAAGTTTCTCATTCTGCCCTCTCAAAATGAGGGGTCCACACCAAACTCCTATTCTGTTTCTCTTACCATGAGTGCTGGGATCCCATCTATTCTTTACCAGCTTCCCATCTCAGTGGTTTCAATACGGCCCTTTTCTGTGTCCCTCAGTCTGTTCTCATTATCTTCTTCCACTGCCTTTTCTGCCTCTAATGGTTCTCCTTTGTCTTAATAGCTGGCCCCCATAATTGGCCCATTACTTCAAATGAGTCGCCTGTTTCCCTCAGCACCGATCCTTAAGTCACAGATATATATCAGACACACTTCCGGAAGAAAAAAAAAAGCTTAGTGATTGTGCTTTGTCTTCCTCCCCCTATTTCCAGAGTTTTAGAGAGATTTCCTCTTCCCCCAATTTCACCTGCTCACAATCAGAGTCCTTTCCCTTTTTCTGGGGGTGTGCCTTTATTATACAATCTCTTTTTGTGCCTGAGGCCTTTGGTAAAGCAAAAGATCCAAGCTGCTACGTTTTCCAGCGGGGTATCCTAGATAGGGTCATAGACGCTCCGCCCCAGACCCCTCGGGCCATTTTCCTTCCCAGATTCTCAGGTAGAGAGGTTAATGAGCTGCAGCCATAAGCCTCTTAGAGCTCAAACACTATACTCCTGGCATTTGCTGCCTCTGAAGGTTGAGCTCCCCTGGTTTCCATGACAATCATCCTAGCTCTTTTAGACCCTCAGTTAAAGACTGACTCCCACCATCCAAATCGCCCCCACGTTCTACTCACCTATTACTGCTTTGGTCGAATATCAGGCCAAGAGAACTCCCTTTTTGTGGGCTGGACAGATTCCAAATAGGAAGAGTCTCCCTGGGCAACCTGGACACTGTTCTCAATTCCCACCCCCCAAATGGGGATTCTGTGCAAATGTTTCATTGCCTTCTGGGATAGCCCAACCTTCCGGGTGTTCTGGAGACTAGAATCAGCTGGGTCATCAGCTGCAAGGTCAGGATTGGAAGATAAACAACACCTTTGCTCACTGGCTATTAAGGGCTGAGGAGGAGAGATGCCCTTTGGTGGATACTGGCTAATGGGCTGAATTCACCCAGGTGGGAACAAAGAAGGGCTAGCAAGTTCTCAGAATGACAAACCTTTCGACAGTTTCCAGCAACGCGAGGGGCTTCCCGGGCTATCCTGTCCGCAGCCTCTCAAAAGGGGAAAGGTAATCCACCACCAGAAAGACGAAGCTTGGGGGAAGATGGGCCAAAACAAAAGGTCCTTCAGACCTCCCGGCTCAAGCAGAGAATGAGAAAAGGAGCTCTTAGGCAATCTTTCATCCTCCTCATCTTTTGTAGGATCAAACAGAAAGAGAAAACGGCTCCTTCCTACCCCTTCGAGACACAAAAATCCAAAGGGTCCCGGGGGTGGGGGAAAGGGGATCAGAACTGGAGAACTACTTAGATATCATCCTGTCCAGGGGTTCTTAACCTGGAGCCTCTGAACTTAGTTTTTTATAGGTTCTGTTAACCTTATTTCAATACAAGTGATTTCTTTTGATAATCACACACACACAGATAAACACGTGTATATTATTATCTTATGCATTTAAAACCATTATGATGAAAACGGATCCACAGACTTCACGGGACTGCTGAAGGGATGGATCACACGCATACATCATCCACAAGTGTTCCATTTCCACACTCAGGAACTCCGAAATTCTTTCATAAAACATAAAATGTTATTTTTCCTTCTCTCCTCATCCTGACCTTCTCCTAAACCTCATCTTCATCTTTGCCCTTGAATTTTTCTGCTTCTCAGCACCATCCCAGGCCCTCATCTCTGCTCTGGCTGCACTCCCCAAGCACGCTGAGCTCATGCAACTCTAGCCTAGCCTCTCCTCTCGAATTCCTTCCCTAATCCCCCGCCCCCAACCCCATCCCAGCGTGGACTCGGCCAAACCCTAGGCCTTTGGGAGGACATGCCAGAGCTGTGCTGACTGGGGTCACTCCAGATCCAAGCTGCACACAATAGGAGTACTTCTCCAGAACTCACAGCCAAGCCCACTACTCACCATGGCCTTCTTCTTCAAGATTGTCAAGTCGCCCCTTTCTCCCACTAGCTCAGCTGAGTGATTCACCTCACGCTTCACTCAAAACATATGTAGCTCTTTCCTGAGATCTTTCCCTTCTTCCCTCTTGCTTTTCTCCCGCCTGCCATTCTCCCCAAATCGTTTCTTCCTATGCTCTGGTCTCTCAGAAGGAATTAGCACCCGTCCAATTTCCTCCTTCCTTAAAAACCAGCCCTCTTCAGAAGGTAATGAGCTCATGGGGAACTCCTGTCTCTCCTTCCCTTCTCAGCTGAATTCCTATACAAGAAGCCTTCTCCATTTGGTGCCTCCAGGTCCTCTCCTCACTTTGAAATCCTCTCTAATCTAGCTTCCAATTCTAACTGCTCTCTACCAATGAACTCTTATTTCTCCACCTTAGTGATCTCTTCTCAGTCCTCGTGCTTCTTGTGCGATTTCTAGCATTTCTCAGTGTAGAATGCCTTCTCTAACTGGATACTCTAGTCTCAGTGTTTTGAGGACACTGTTTTCTCTTGCATTTTCTACATTTCCAACAACTCCTTGATCAGCTATATGAGGATCTCCCAAGGCTCTGGCCTGGACTCTCTTCTCTCTTTTTTCTCTCTGCTCTCTTGCTTATCCGCTCATTAGCTCTCATAGTTTCAATTATCATCTTTACACAGATGATTCTCTGATCTATTTATCCATCCCTAAACACTGTCCAACTGATACATTGTTGGTGGAATTGTGAACACATCCAGCCATTCTAGAGAGCAATTTGGAACTATGCTCAAAAAGTTATCAAATTGTGCATACCCTTTGATCCAGCAGTGTTTCTACTGGGCTTATATCCCAAAAAGATACTAAAGAAGGGAAAGGGACCTGTATGTGCCAAAATGTTTGTGGCAGCCCTGTTTGTAGTGGCTAGAAGCTGGAAAATGAATGGATGTCCATCAATTGGAGAATGGCTGGGTAAATTGTGGTATATGAACGTTATGGAATATTATTGTTCTGTAAGGAATGACCAGAGGGATCAATACAGAGAGGCTTGGCGAGACTTATATGAACTGATGCTAAGTGAAATGAGCAGAACCAGGAGATCATTATATGCCTCAACAACGATACTGTTTGAGGATGTATTCTGATGGAAGTGGATCTCTTCAATAAAGAGAGCTAATTCAGTTTCAATAGATCAAAGATGGACAGAAGCAGCTACACCCAAAGAAAGAACACTGGGAAATGAATATAAACTGCTTGCATTTTGGTTTTTCTTCCCGGGTTATTTATACCTTCTGAATTCAATGCTCCCTGTTAAACAAGAGAACTGTTCGGTTCTGCACACATATATTGTATCTAGGATATACTGTAACCCATTCAACATGTAAAGGACTGCTTGCCATCTGGGGGAGGGGGTGGAGGGAGGGAGGGGAAAAATTGGAACAGAAGTGAAGGCAAGGGATAATGCTGTAAAAAATTACACTGGCATGGGTTCTATCAATAAAAAGTTATTAAAAAAAAAACACTGTCCAGAGCTCCAGTTCCAAATGATTCTTATGTCCTTATATCCTTAAGGAATCCAAATGATTCCTTAGTGGCTCTTTCCAACCAGATGTCCTGTAGAAATTTCAAATTTACAACGTCCCAAACTATACTCATCATTTTTGCTCCCAAATCCACCCCTCTTCCAAAATTACCTTTGACTATGAAGGGCAATCCCATCCTTCCTATCAGCTAACTTCACAGCCTCTGTGTCCACCTCAAGTTTTTTTGGTTGTTGTTGTTTGCCCCCCAAATACATCAGTTTCTGAATTTTGTCCTTTCTCTTTTCTCCATTTCCATAGCTACTGTGATAGTCTGAGTCCTCATCAAATGACACCGGTGCTATTTTTATAAGTCTTCTACTTCTGTTCCCAGTCCTAAGTCTCTTCTCACTCAAATCCATCTTTCAATGAGCTTACAAAGTGACCTTCCTAAAGCAGGAGTCTGATGTGACCATCACTCCCCACCCCCAAACCCAATCAATTCTAATGACTGCTTGTACCAGTTAGTGTGAAATTTAAATGTTTGATTAACTGGTCCCTTCCTTAGTTTACAGCCTTTCCATATTACTCCCCTCCAAAATTTCCCATCCTGGCACTGGTTGTCCCCCATTGCCCAGAATCTTCTCCCTCCTAACATCCGAATCTTAAAATCCCTCTATTCCCTTAAGACCCCGATCAAGTTCTCTCACCTTGAGAAGGAAGGACCACGGCCACCAAAACCACAAAGTCCAACCTCCTGCAGGTAGCCTTTCTCGCTCCTGAAGCTGCTAAAGCTATCTTCTATCTACTCTGTATTTTCTTTGGTTTGATAAATTGGTATGTGTCAACGTATGTATATGCAGTTTCGTTCATTAGAATCCATGCTACCTGAGGGCAGGAAAAAACGTTTGCTTTTGCTTTGTGTCTCCACTGCCTAGAAAAAGTGCCTGAAGCTAGTGCCGCACTTTAGAAATAGCGCCAATTGCCAACATTCACTGCATTTTGCAGAAGGCAGGGGAATTCTAGAAATGGAGGGAGCTGGGAAAGAAAGCACACAGATCATTCCTATTTCTTTCTGATCATCCATCACAGTAGAATGGAGAGCGGGTTAGCCTTGGAATCAGGCCAATCTGGCCTCTGGTCCCGCCTCTCACACACGCCACAAGCCTTATGGCCTTGGGCAAAACAGACCACTGGTGCCCCCAAACAACTCTGGAAGACACTAACTTGCCAGTCAACCTGCCAATTTTGGTTCGGTAGGGGAGCTTTCCTTGTGAGGAGTTCTCTGCACTAATGAAAACAGAGGTCACGCCCCCAAAAAAATCCTAAAGCCTAACAAAAGCAGATACAATTATGCTCTCCTTGATCCTTTCATTCTCCTGGTAAGCCATTCTCAGTTCCTTCAACAGCTACTCATGTAGGATGATCCCAAGATCCTTCGTGATCCCTTCATGACCTCCCTTCAGCTATTGATTGCCCCTTCCCACCTTTTGTGTGTTGTGGGAGAATGCAGGAGGCAAACTCTCCTTAAAGTAAAAGTATCCAGGGGTTCCTAACAAGGATTTACAATCCCCCTTGCCTCTAATCATCCAGAGTATGGGGTTTATCATCCATCCTTCATTTTTAAAGAGGCCTAATGACATCAGGGGATGTAGTAATGGTTTTGACGCTGGGCCTGGAGTCAAGAGGATCTGAGTTCAAATCCAGCCTCAAACACTAACTGTGTGATCCAGGACAAGTCACTTTACCCTATTTGCCTGAGTTTCCTCATCTATAAAGGCACAAAGAAGGAAAGGCAGAATCTCTGCCAAGAAAATGCCAAATGGGGTCACGAAAATCAGGCATGCCTGATTTCAACAAGCCCTGGACCAGAACAGGTCCCCTCAGGCCAAGATACTTAAACTGGTGGAATAGGGTTATACTGAATAAGCGCAAGGCTGAGGATTGCTTGTGGTCAGTCAATAAACATTAATTAACGTATTATGTCCGAAGCACTGTGTTCATGGATGGAGATACGTAGAAGGAAAACAGTGGTTGGGGAGTGATCAAAGGGAGGCCCTTTTTCAAAGGATCGGATCTCTAGAAATTAACAAAGGCCAAGAAGAACTTTGGGGAAATGCATGTTGGGAGATCCGGAACTGACAATGATACTTGTTTATGAGTTTTCCACAGTACCATAGCCTCATGCCAATGGGCGTTCAGCCATTCATTCCCCCATTTGTAAATGCCAAGGTAAATTATATCTCTTGATGCGCTCTATACTTCTAAATATTTACTATCTACCAGTAGCCTGAGTCATTTTTTGGAATAATAAGAACAAGGTCAAGTGACACATTGAAAATATTAACTATCTCCGAAAGTGCCTAAAAACCAAGCCTATTAAAAAATAAACCCTTCAGCTGAACCATGACATATGGGAGGTTGGGGGGGGGGGTTGTTTGTTTTTTTAAGTTCTGCTATAATAGTCTATACCTGAAACAAAAATGATCTTTTCTTTGGTATGGGCCAACCTCTGTTATCATTTCACAGGCCCTTGGAGATTCATTCCATGTAGATAGATCATCCTAGCCAGATACAGGTGGCAGTTACCCACTAGCCCCCAAGACATTTTCTCTCTTCTCTAAAGGAATTCCGTAAATGACAAGCAGTATTCTCTCCCTCCCCTCCTCCTGTCCTTGTCCTTATACTTGAGAATTTCTATCTACACTGAAGTCTCTTCAAATACCCTGATCTTCTAGTCTATAATCTCATGAATTCCCATGACATATTTTAGACCCTCTCAGCCACACAGAACCCTTGTCTGAGGTGGCATAGTGGCTAGAAACACTGGACCTGGAGTTCAAGTCTTGTCTCAGACACTGTGAGACTCTGCGCAAGTCGCTTCACCTCTGTCTGCCTCAGTTCCCTCAACTATAAAATGGGGATAATAATATCACCTACCCCACAGGGTTGTTCTGAGTATCAAATGAGATAAAAATCTATGTAAAGCACATTGCAAACCTTAAAGCATTTTTATAAATGTTGGCTATCATTATCATTATCCTTGACAAGTGGGGGATTCTTATTTTCATCATCCTCCCCTACAATTCCACTTCCTTAATTAAAAACTCTGAAATTCCTTGATCTTACCACAATCTCATATCCTCTCATCTCTCTTGGTTCTCACTTATTACAGCACAAGTACAGTACCAAGGAAGGCAAGTGATTTACTCAAGATCTCACAGATAAATAAGTAACGGGTCTCCAGTGATCAAGGTTTCAATCCGGGTCTCCCACCTCACAATCCAGTAAACTTTGCCACCATATCAAACTACTTCTAACAAATCTTCTTTCGCTCTACCATCTGCCATACCACACTTGCACATTTCCCTTTCTCATATTTTTATTTTCCACCCTAATTCATGATAAAGGAATATTTTATTCAACCTAGGCTACATCCACAAAATGGGATCCCTTTGTAGTCAATCACCATTAAGTGCCTTCTATGTGCCAGGCACTATGCTAAACACTGGAAATTAACATACAAATGATATACATATATAGTGAGAGGAACAAAGAGAAGGATGGACATGGAAACACCAGGACACAGAGACACGGGGACAGACTGGGAGCCAGATTTGGAGATAGACAGACACGGAGGGAAACAGACACACAGACACGGAGGGAGACAGACATGGAGATACAGAGGGAGAGAGACATGGAGACATGGAGGGAGATAGACACAGAAACACGGAGGGAGATAGACACAGAAACACGGAGGGAGACAGACACAGAAACACGGAGGGAGACAGACACAGAAACACGGAGAGAGACAGACACAGAAACATGGAGGGAGACAGACACAGAGACATGGAAGGAGATAGACTCAGAAAAACCAAGGGGGATGTCACAGAAACACAGAGGGAGATGGACACACAGACATGCAGACATACAAACATGCAGACACGGAGACAGACATGGAAACACTGAGGGGGACAGACACAGAGACATGGAGGGAGGCAGACACAGAAACACAGAGGGAGACAGACACGTAGACACAGAGACACGGAGACATGGAGAGTCAGTGTTATTTGTCCTTCCCTCAGGAATGTGATAACATGGCTTACAAGTGAATTGGACTTAAATGGGGGGGGGGGTGCTGTGCAAGGTCACCTGTCTCATTTTTCCCACCAGAGACATCTGGATCCAGTGGCCAGATAGAGATCAGGACAACTGAAGATGGCCCTGGGTGCAATGGGAGATTCGTGGCCTTTCCCAGATCCCAATTTGAATAAGGCAATGCCCAATCAGCAATTAAGGCTAGGTAAGAACTGAAGCAACAATTGGCCTCTATTACCTTGTCAAAAAAAATAATCAAGGAACTCTCAGGGGTCTTCTTCCAATATAACCATATTGGTTTATACATATTATACATATTGGTTTATATATTCATAGGCCACTTTCAGGTTTCATATAAGACAAGTTTGCAGGAGGAAAAGTATAAGCTATATTCAGATCAAAAAAGTATTTCCCTACCATAGATTTTCCTACACTGATTTATCTATTGCTAACATATTCTAAAATGAACATGTGCTGTCCTTTTCAGGGCAGACAGAGAGGATCATTATAAAAGAAAGTACAATTGCATTCTAATTACCTTTGCCCCCAACTACCCTGTAACTCCAGGTAGGTCACTTTTCATTAATAAACCAGAGCACTGAAATTTTATCCTTTCTTCTATCCCCATTTCATTTATTCTTGAGAAAAATCACTTTGGCACATAACTGAAGGGTGGAGTAGAGAAGAGAGAGATTTGAGGCTGGGGCACCAATCAGCAGCCATTGCTGTTGTGAGGTTGTGAGGTGACAAGGGCCTGTACCAGCAGTGGCAGAGGAGAGAGAAGGGGGAAGAAAGCAGAGATGTCACGAAGACCAAAACCACCGGACTCCGCAAATGACTGGATATAAGGCTGAGAGAGAACAAGGAGTTGAGGATAATGCCTAGATGGCTTGCCTGCCTGTATGACAAGTCATTAATCTATAACAAGAGCCTTGAATACTTTCAGATAGTACTTTGGCAAGCAATAAATCCAATTTCAATTGACTGGATTATTTCTAGGAATGATAGCATGGAGTGTCTTTCCTTCTAATGATTTTATAGTTTAATTTATTTACATGTCTCACCTAACTCATGACATATATCAAAAATCCAGATATTCTAAGATAGCACTTAGGTGTATTAGAGATCAAAACTGCTATAGCTTAGTTTTCCTTCCCTCCTTCTTTTCTTCCATATTCTCTCGCTCCCTACTTCTCTTTATCTCTCTTTACTTTCTCCTCCTCCTTTTCCTCCCTCCCTCCCTTTTCCCCTCCCCTTCTCTCTCCCTCTCCTTCCTTCCTTCTTTACACCTCACCCAAACCTGTGTTTTCATTGCTTTCTGGAGCTCCCAGTGAGAAAACTCCCTCTAATAAGGCACAATGGCTACTGATACAATCTCTCTTAATATACTCTGGGCAACATTTAGGGTCAAGCCCACAGAGCCAGAATGTGTCAAAGGTAGGACATGGACCCTTCCTAACTGAGGCAGACTTGTTACTCACAAGGTTATGTGGGCTATTTTTTATCATGGAAGCTTTCCATTTGGACTTCTATCAAGATACCGTTCTTATTAGAGCACATATGTGATGTATTTAAAGTGAAACCAGAAAACTCGTAAGTATTTACTGCTAATGCCATCTGTACCTTAAAAACACCTTTTCTTATGCTGGTCAATTAGTGACATCCCCGCCCCCCACCAAAATGTCTGAATAAGAAAAGTCAATTATTAATCTATGCTAAATAAATACAGAAGCCCAACTCATCTCCAAGCTATTACAAAAGCTACTTGAGTATGAGAAAATAAACTAATGCTTCATCTCTATAGAATATGATCTTGACTTCAACAGTGATTTTTCTATAGTGCCCGGAGATCTCATTCTATCAGCTGAGGTTCAAGAACTGCAACAAGAAATAGAAAGGGAAGAAACACATACTGATATGGAATTCCTAGAAATTTGTCTCATAATTATAGAGTAATCTGAGGAGAGGAAAAAGACCTGATCTATTCCAATAGTTCAGCTAACCAAGCCCACATTTTTTCTTTTGCACAAAATGCCATTTCTTTTTGTCAAATGGAGTCTAGCATCTGATAGCAAAATAATTGTCCCCAATTTGGCATATTAAGATTACCATCTAGCTAATATGAAACATTTAAAGTGACAGTCTGATTTTGATCATTTCCCCATGATTTAATTAATTTGATTGAGAAATCAATCTCCTTAATTTCTAAAACCATATGAACCAGAAAGGTATAAAATGGGCTTATGTATTTTTTGCAAGTATGAAAATATATGTGGTCATTATACAGTATATTACTATGCCAGAGTTTTCCTTCAAATGTAAGCTGAATCATGTCCTCTATATACATGATGGTGTATCTTGTCTGAGTCTTACTGCCTTTCTCTATCAGGATCCTATGATAGACAGCAAATGGGCCAGGTACAAATAGGCCTTGTGGGCAGGAGAAAGACATATTCATTAAACCCAAACATCCACAGCTTTTGGGCCACAGACATTGGAAGATTTTATATGTATATATATATGTGTGTGTGTGTGTGTGTGTGTGTGTGTATGTATATATATATATATGTATGTATGTATGTATATATATATATATGTGTGTGTGTCTGTATGTGTGTGTGTATGTGTATATACACATCTACTTCCCAACCTCCCCTTACACACAGCCAAGAGCCCTTACCATTGCTAATTGGCTTAACCCACAAACCTTGCCCACCCGTTCCTGTACTCTGGTCTCACTTGCAACTCAACAGCCTGGACCGTGGTTGGCTTTGTCCAAGATAACCTGAATGTTTTACATTTTCTCTTCTTTCCTTAAACACCTTGGGCTAGGATACTTGGACAAGGAAGGGAGAACACAATTGGTTAGCCTTGCCCAGTTGTTTCTGGGAGTCCTTGTCACAGTGTCACCTTTCTAGGTTAGCATCCATATAGAGTGCCACACGGTCCAATTTGCAATTGCTTCTGGGGAGATTCTCATACCACATCCCCTCCACTATGCTGATGCTCTTTTGCTAGGATTACTGCGTTGGGGAACAAGCTGTAACTCAAAGCATGACAATGAATTCAGCTGTCAGTTTGGGCCATATGTCGCAAGTATAAAATGTAGAATATGATAGAGACAGAAAAGATGATGAGAAAATCATGTATATACCACAGAATGAAAAAATCGTAACCAACATCAGGAGCATCTCATGACAACCTCATGGGAAGGAAGATATGAAAGTCTCACAGGTATGGATGGTATGTTATCTGCATAAGTGAAGGGAATGCCTACATCATGGAGGTCACAGATCTGTTGGAAGTACAAGAAAATATGAGAGAGAAAAAGTAAGCAATAAAATGAACCTATTAGAGAGTATGTGTATGACATGGACGTTGCTAACAGAATTTTGAAAGACTGAAAAAAGCTTGACTTCCAGAGGAGTCCCATAATTAGGCCAATCATGGTGGGGGTTCACATCTCAAACATGATTTATATTGCCCTCCCCCCCAAAAAAAAGACCAAAAATATTGAAATGGCAATTAGTTTTGAATTTGAAGTTTTATCAGTTTGTGAACGATTCTGTATGTGAGACATACAGAAACCAACCCACACACTATGAGAGGCCATATGTGACTCAAGAGTATAGGAACCAAAAGGGAATTTGGGTTTCAGACTAACCTTTGTCACTTCCTCCTTTATGACCTTGTACATTTCATTTCATTTGTCTGGGTTCTATTCTCCTCACCTATAAAATAAGGCAGGTGGGTGGGATGCCCTCTTGGGCTTCTATCAGCACTTAATGGGTGATTCTCTAAGATATAAAAGGAAGACCTCACTGGCTTGTAAGCTCCTCAACTATGCTTTGTTTAGAAGAGAAAGCTGACCTGTTTCAGTGTCATCCCAGAAATAAGGAGACCTGGATTCCAAGTCAAGATCACTCATTAACCGTGACCTTGAGCCAATCAACTCTCTGAACCTTAGCTACTTCATCTGCCAAACAGATCATCTCTAAGGTATGATTATGATTTATAAAATCCAAAATCCCAAAATGCACATGTTCTCAAATCATTGGCATCTTCTTATTCCCTATCATCTCTTGCTGTATAATTGGAGCTCCATCCCAACAAGACTCTGTTAGCCTGCACTTTCCCCCCACAAATCCATACATTAATGTAAGTCTCTCCCAATTCCTCAAAGATGCTTTTTACTCTACATTTTAAGGTACGAGGCCTAGTTTAGGTCCCATGAAACCTCTTCATCCTCCTCCACTTATTAATGGTGATGAGCCAGGCTTCCACATCCTTTTGAGTAGACATATCTTCATACCATTTGAATCACCAGTTATAAACCAGGTAAGATGGAAGATGACCACCTGCTCCATCATTACCTCCTAAGATTCCATGGGCCTCCATATATTCCAATATATTCCACCTTCCAATGCACACAAAGGAGCCCTGGACCTTGCTATCCACTCTCCGCATGAACCCTCAGGACTATGTAGCTCTGATCCTAAGTACTAAGGACAGAGGTTTGCACATAGTAGGCATTTCATTCAGCTTTGATTTAAATGCCTTAAGGATATGTCCATCTTCCCAATTAGACTAAATTCTTGGACATGGCTCATGTACTTTTTTTGACTCCTGCATTACCTAGTACAGAAATATGTGACAGACCCATGGTGTATGAGATGGCCAATTGCAGAAAAATTGAAGAATAACATCACATGAAATGTACCACTTGACTTTATAGACCTCTCGGCCCATCTGGACTTTGGGCATAGAGCCTCAAAGCTCCAGAAAAAAAAATCATATATTTGCCTTATCACAGGGAAGGCATTTTGTTAATATGCATTTTTCTTTATTTTCTAAGTCCTGGAAATAATACTTTTATCCTTTAATACAGAAGGTTCCGGAGGATTTTTTTTTTTTTTTTTTTTTTTTTTTGCTGAGGCAATATGCATTTTTCTTTATTTTCTAAATCCTGGAAATAAAATTTTTATCCTTTAATACAGAAGGTTCCAGAGGATTTTTTTTTTTGGCTGAGGCAATCGGGATTAAGTGTCTTGCCCAAGGTCACACAGCCAGGAAGCATTAAGGATTCTTTTTTTCCTTAGGAGTAACGGGCTATACTTTATTATTGGTTGTTCAGTTGTGTCCATCACGTGCAACTATGTGACTCCATTTGACGTTTTCTTGGCAAAGATAATGGAGTGGTTTCCCATTTTTTTCTTCATTTCATTTTACAAGTGAGGACACTGAGGAAAACAGGATGAAATGACTTACCCAGGTCAGCCAGCTTTAGTAAGTATCTGAAGCTGGATTTCAACTTGGGTCTTCCTGACTGCAGGCTCAGTACTCTATTCCCTATGCCACCTAACTGTACTTTTATTATTGGAGTTGAGGTTAATTTTTTTACATTAAGTCTAAAGAATCAATCAACAGCATAGGAACTAAATAGATAATTATTTTTAAATGGAGAAGTTGTTGTTCAACCTTCTTTCTCAAAGAAGACCATTGACTTCGTGAGGGTGACATCTTGACTTGCACACAAATTGGATTTAAGTAAGACAGAGCTGGGCAGGCCACAATGCTCAGTTATCCTGACTCATATGGACCCACTTACTTATTCACAGGTCACAATGTGGTACAGAAGAAAAGCTACTGAGATTGGAAATCAGATGACCTGTCTCTGAATTCTGACTCAGATACTTGCTACCTGGGTGACCTTGGACTTATTTGGCTTGTGAAATCATCATCTCTAAAATGAGGAGGCTTCCTTTTGTAGTGGCAAGGAACTGGGAAACGAGTGGATTAGTTGGAGAACAGCTGAGTAAGTTATGATATATGAATTTGATGGAATATTATCTGTAAGAAACGATCAGCGGGATGATTTCAGAAAGGCCTGCAGAGACTTACATGAATTGATGCTGAGTGAAGTGAGCAGAACCAAGAGAACATTGCACACGGCAACAAAAAGATTATACAATGATCGACTCTGAAGGACTTGGCTCTTTTCAGTTCCAACAGACTTGTGATGAAGGGAGCCATCTGCATTCAGAGAGGATTATAGGGACTTCATGTAGATCAAAGCACAGGATTTTCACCTTTATTGTACTTTGCCTGCTTTGTTTTTCTTCTCATTTTTTTTCCTTTTTTGATCTGATTTTTCTTGTACAGATTGATAATTATGAAAATATGTTTAGAAGAATTGTGCATGTTTAACATATATTGGATTACTTGCTGTCTAGAGGAGCGGGGTGGGAGAAGGAAGGGAGAAAAATTTGGAAAACAAGGTTTTGCACAGGTGAATGTTGAAAAAACTGCGTGTATTTAGAAAGGTAAAAAAAAACTATTTATTTAAAAAATTAAATGAGGGCGCTAGATGAAATGATCTCCAAGGTCTCTTTCAAGTCTATGATTCTGTGACAAATCTGAATAATCTTACCACTAGACATAGCCTATATTAGCATTCACAAGGTAAAGTGGAAAACAGGAAATCAAACAGATATTCCAAAGAAAGATTGGAGGGAGAGGGGTAGGGCTGGAAAAGAAGTGAAATTGCCTTTTTTCTTGGCCCTGGAATTTCACTAGAATAAAGAATTCCCAGGGAGGATATTCCCTCTACCAATACGCATTAGCAACTATTCTGTGACTTCAAAACTTTAAACGATTTCTCAATTAATTTCCACTCATTAAAATTCTAGAATCTTATTTCAAATCATCCCTTTCCATGTATTCTATGATTTCATAAAAACTACTCTAGCTTCTCTCTTTTCCCTCTCTGCAAAAGCTCTGTATTCTCCTTTGTGCAGGTTTTTGCTCATGTGGTTCTCTTTGCTTCAAATACTTTTGCTTCCTCCCCCCTTCAATCCTTGGTTCTTCTAACACCAACAGAAATGTCACTTCTTTCCTGCTCCCTCCACCTCCCCCCAAGAGAAGAATGGCCTTCCCAGTTGGGTCTCAAAGAAAAGTCTGCTTTGGACTTCTTTAAGTCCTTAGTATAAGAGCAGGTCTTATCTACTCAAAACAGTATGTGGCTTTGGAATGAAGTCAAACTAGGAATCAAGGCATCTAGGTCCAAATCCTACCTCTGCCTCTTGCTAGCACTGTGAGTCTAGTAAGCGTGGGCAAGTCCCAGCTTTCTAGGCTTCAGTCTTCTCATCTGTGAAATTAGTGGACGAACTAAATGACTTCTCCTGGCTGTTTTAGCTCTCACCTATGTCCCTCTGACTCCCTAACTAGATTGAGCTCCAATAAGGCAGGGGCCAAGTTTCAATTGAAGTTTGAAACTCCCCTTATACTTCAGGTAACACTCTGCCTACTGAACAGGCCTTCCGTCTGTGAGCCTCCCAATCTAGGCTCTGGGTGACATGGGGCTCTGAGATTCAATACGTGTGGCCTTACTGAGGCAGAGCAGTGGCACAAAGGTTCAACTTTAGCTGGATCTTTGATGCACTCACACAATGGAATGAACATTAGATTTGGTCACAGAGGGCACAGCTTCAGGTCCCATCTCTACCGTTTATGACCTCTCTGACCTTTGGCAAATTATTTAATGTCTCCAGCTCTCATTTTCCTCATTTGAAAAAAACAGGGAGTGAGAGTGGTTGGCTGCTAAATTCCCTTCAGCTCTAAATCTACAATCTTATAATCCCATAACGTTTTGAAACTAAATGCCTGGAAATCAGTTCCAAAAGGATCTTATCTTATTCAATTCTCCTTTTCAGAGGATGAAACTACAAGCAAAGTGTGACGACTTCACTGGGCTAGAGTTTCCTTATTTATAAAATAAAGGGGTTGGGGCAGCACCTGCCCTGGAGGCAAGAGGACATGAGTTCAAATCCAACCTCAAAGACTTGACACTTGTTATTAGCTGCTCGACTCTGGTCAAGTCCCTTAACTCTGATTGCCACACAGATAAAATAAAATTAAAACAAGGAAATCACACTGGATGATCTCCAAGTACTCTCCAAGTTCTCAAATTTATGAGGTCCAGAGAAGGATAAGTGACTAGGCTTTCAGTGAGAGCAAGGAACATGTTTGTCAGGTGTTCTGATTCCTCATGTGACACTCTACTACACCAAGACTGCCCAGATCTATATCTTTGACTCCCAAAATAGCATCGGAGTGTGGCCCCTGTCAGGAACGCGATTTTATTCTGACAAGCTCAATGGAAGGGCCCAGAACCACTTTCCAGACAATACAACCGGAACCTTAATCGATGCCCAGATTTTACCCGTGGGGGTTCCTGAAAGTAACAGACCCATACCATCTTTGTAATACCATCTGAATTAAATGAACACAGAGGCCTTTTCGCAGGGAAATCATAGGATTAGGGATTTAGAGATGAAGGGGAAAGTAGATATTATCTTGTCAACTCCTCTTATTTCATCCATGAGGAAAAGGAGGTGTGGAGAGGGTGACAGGCCCAACATCACACAATATATTATTAAGCAGCATGATTGGGCAGAGCCATAAGTAGGAATATTTTCAACAGGGACAAACAGTCGTATGTGTACGAGGCGAGGGGCGGGAGGGAGAAGTACGCTAGGTCATAGCACACAGGATAATCTGTCTGTAGAGGCAGTCACATGAGGGTGGGCCTACCTATGCCACTTTTCTCTGAAGGCCCAGGGGACAGAAAAACCAGGAAGCTACAGGGGCCCCAGAGTGAAGGGGGCAGTCACACCTCAAAGTGGTCCCTGCCCTGGGAGGCAAAGCAAGGGAGCGAAGCTCAGCACAGACAAGAAACTGCAGATACCTCCTTCCCCAGAAAGAGCACACGCCTTTTAGATGTTGGCACCCCAGAGCTAAGCCCCGTGTGACCAATACTGGTTGCATCTCTGTAGCCGGGATGTAAATTCGGAACCTTTACCCCCGAAACAAGAGACCATTTTGCTGCGCAGTATGCATAGGCAGAGGACTACACATCCTCGGCAAAAGCGCACATAAAGAGAGCTGCTTCAGCAGAGCTCAAAGCAAATCAAGCAGAAAAGCAAGAGCGACAGCTCTGGCCTCCAGGAAACACAGATAACATTCATTTAGTTGGAAATAGATTCCTTCGTAGCAGCTCCTGCACCTTTAGGGAACAAACTGCGTCCCCCCATCCCCCACCCCCTTCAGATAAAGGCTAAATAATTAATGTGCTCACACAAGCCACCACGCTGCTTTTGATGCAATAGAAATAAGCTAGTTCATTGCCATTTATAAACAAGATAAATAGGTGAACAAAAAACACCTTACAACATTTAGTCAATTTCAGCACTGACCAGACACAATGCATTAGTCCCAAATAAAAGAGAACATAATTTTTTTTCAAGATCTAAGAAGAGGAACACACTCGTGTAGAAGTGACATGGATTCAGCTTTAGATCACCTATGGAATTGTTAGGTATGGCATGGGCACATGCCCCCAGCCATGCCTGCTGTTTCTAAAGGTACAGCAAGGCAGCCAAGAAACTCGTCTGGAAATTCTAGCCAAAGGCCCCCTCCCCCGCTCCTCCTTCCCAAGAGATTCAAAGGTGAACAAATTAGCAGGTTATCTGGATGACTGGGATCTGCAATACTGAACAGGCTAAAGCTGCATGGAGGCAGGAGCATCACCTAACGACCTATTCCTTTCCCAGTTTTAAGGGCTCTTTTGTTTGGGACTCAAGGGAACCTTTTTTACCAATCAGTTTAAAGAAAAAAAGTCATTTCACCTGCAAGGCTTCTACTAGGCAGAGCCCCAAAGTGGGACGATTCCTGCTGAATGAGCTTGCTTTGGATGGTCACGTGCCAACACCATGCCTTCCCCTCCTAGCAATTCCTTTCTTCCCACTTCCTTCCTTCCTTCTACTTCCTCCATGAAGACACAAGGCTCTGCCTGCAAATGCCGTAAGCAGAGAACCGCCCTCCCCCTCCAGATTCCCATGGAAACAGGAAGGAGCAGCAGAGACAAACACCCTTCGATCCTTCGGATGATCTGCTATACTTCCCTGATGTGGGCACCCCCTCCCTGGAAGCCAATCACCACTCCCTCCATGGCTTAGCTGACAGTTTTGTGATTTGCTCTGCCCCCAGGAAAACAACAAAAAGCGTCGCCTGGTGGCCGAGCCCCTCTGAAGCTGATTCTTTGATGAAAGGCACTCTCTCCATCCCTTAGCCTGCTATCTTAGGAGATGCTATCAGAGCTTGGGCTCTGCTGACAGAGCCTTCAAAAAGCCAGGGTCATATCCGTGACAGGAGGAGGCGACAGAGTTAAACCAACTGAATGCATCTCTGTCTTGGTGTGTGTATATATGTAATACCCATGCACACATAATACAGAACTATGTATCTTATGGATTTGTATTGATGGGCATATATCTACATGGATTTATTTTTGTGGAGGTCAGTCAAGGTTATGTGTACATACATGCGCACAATGATGTATATACACAAGTGTGTGTCTATACCTAGCCACACATGCAGATGCACATACATGTATGCATATGCTTTCATTCTTTTTATGATTGTTATTTTTTTCAGCCCTGGGTATGTGAAGACATGCTTATTTTCATGTCTGATACAAAAAGGAAATCGACCCTACAGAATTTTGTGCCTAAATGGGGGCAAGATACCATTTTGAAGAGTTCCAAACTTACAGTCAGGAAAGGCTTTCTTTCTGGAAAACAGGTGCTTTTAAAGGAAAGCAATAGGATACAGAGAGGGATACTGAAAAGACTAGTAGACTGAGTTGTAGAATCTGACTCATTTGAATGGGACTTCAGTGACCCCTCAATGACATCTGAAGAAGAATCCTCTATAAAGTGAGTCCTTAACCTAAAAACATCTATCAAGGCACCTCCTTTTCCCTTTTGAGGCAGCCCCTTCCATTTGGGAACAACTCAAATGCTTAGGAAGTTACCTGGAACATTAGGCCTGTTTGCTCTTTGCATGGAGTCCATCTCTCTTGATTCTACCCCCTGAAGCCAAACAAGGCAAATCTTCCCCCTTTCTGCATGATGGTCCTTCAAAGGCTTGAAGACAGCCATCATATCCTTCAGTTTTCTCTTCCAAACTGAACATTCCCAGGTCCTTCCACGGATCCCCATCCAAGTTGGACTCAAGGACCTTCAACAGACCGATGGTCCTTCCCTGGTGCCTCTAGCTCATCAATATCCTTCCTGAATGACAGCGCCCAAAGTGAACACATAAGTCTCTGACCAGGGCAGAGTACAGAAGAATGATTACTTTCATCCTCATTTTCCAGCTATAACAGCTAAAGACCTGAGATCTAGTACTGACTCTTGCTATGAAGTAGCTTGTATCACTTTATGCACGTTACTTTCTGTCTCTGGGTCTCAGCATTTGTTCTAAAACAATAAGACTTTGAATAAGACTTTGGGACTAGATGATCTCAAAGTTCCTTTCTGACCCTGACTTTGTAGAACTGCATGATTAATGAATCACCTACACCACCCTTGCAGACTACAGAAAGCTCATTATATTTGGCCTAAGTACTGAGGCTCGGATTTCCTGTGAGATAATAGTATCCACAGATTGGCAGTGACATTCCTCCTCCCATTCAATTCTAAGACAGCTGTCATCTTTACTAATTTTCCACTAAGTCACCTGCTGGATATATAGATGGCTTGATATACACAAATACACATGCATGCACACACACACGCACATGCACAGGTACACACACACACACACACACACACACACACACACACAAAACCCTCCTAAAAATTCCCTTTTCTTAATAGTTTCCTTGCCTTTGGGGTGGAGGCAGGTTGTTGACAGTGAGATAATGAATGTGATACCCACAGTATTTGTATTGTAATTCTGCATCCTTCCAAGTACTCCAATGTTAATTAACTATGTTCTATATAGATCCTCAGAGTGGAAAGAATTAGCAGCCCAACCAAATGTACTCTCTCACTTAACTCAAAATGAATACAAAAGGAGCTAAAGAGGTTAGCCACATAGCCAAGAACTCACAGAGACGCTCAGCTTGAGAAAAATGTGCAATAATAAAGCAAGAAGATAATTAGTAAGCTTCCATTATGTAACTTGGGTGGAAAGCAGCAATGTTACAGAAAAACCAAAGGGTGGCAGTAGAGAGCCAATTATATCGACTAATGCAGAAAATGGCCAAAAAGAAAGAAAATGGAGCTGGGAGGGATTTAGAGCACAGGCAACATTTCAAAAACCAAGCATCCAGACTCCTTCCAATACTTAATGATAGCAGAAGCCTCATTTTAGAAGTGACTGAAAGCTAGATGGCTGTAAATGGTGAGAACTCTGCTACCAATCTGGACCTTACAGACTAGCCAATGTCTTCCCCATCACACAATGAGTAAACTTAAATACAGAGCAGGTAAAGGGATATTCAAGGACTCCTGGCATAGGGCTATGGGGCTGGGTGGAAGAATGGGCTTGGGGGAAAAAAGGGAAATTATTCCATGAGTTCAAAAATTACTATATCATGGGCTGTCTGGCAACAAAGGCAGTCTTAATTGTAACAAGAATTCCTTCCACCTTCCAATTTGATAGGTGAAATGGTCTTGAAAAGAAAGAAAATGGCATCTAGCTAGCTTTTCTGGGAGATACGTGTTTTCTTAGTAGCCAAGAGTAACCTGGGCCCAAATGACAACAACTGTGAATAGAATGGATTGGAACATCATTTAGGGGAAAGGGAATAAGCCTTCCTGTATACCTACTCTGTGCTAGGCACTGTGTTAAGCACTTTACCAGCATTACCTTAGTTGATCTTCATAGCAGATGCCATTTTTAATCCCCATTTTACAGAAGGAAAAACAAGCAGGCAGAGTCACACAGTTAGTATCTGAGGCACAATTTGAACTCTGGTCTTCCTTACTCCAAGCCCACCCCTTCATTCACTGTGCCATCTAGCTGCCTAATTGATTAAGCATTTACGTAGGCTAAACACTGCTTAATACAAATAGAAAAGCAACACAAAACCTCCTCCCAAAAGTTTGCACTGTAATGTAACAGAGAAATCAACTGACAGGGACAAAGGCTCAGTGGTTCTTAGGGCCTAGTGGCATAGAGAATGACAAAGCCCAGGAATCCTTAGACTGGAAGAGCAGCTAAGATGGCAATCCCAGAGGGTCCGGAGGGCAGAGCAGCAGGAACGTGGATTTCACCATTTTGTTGGAAGGATTATTGTAGTCAATGCCTGCTAATTCATACAAGAAATGCCAAAAAAACATGTCTTCCACAAACAGCTGTTGAGAAAGGGGTGGTAGACCTGATGATCCAAGTGGAACAGACCTTAGGGTGAGCTCCAAAGGGCTGGGAAAGGAATCATGGTGGAAGAGGGGGCAGCAGCCAACCAAAAGTCAATTGTTCAACATCTGGTGGATACCGGGCAATGGGGTAGAGATCCTCATGGCCTCTTCCTGCCGAGTTTGCAAGTTCCTCTTGAGATCTGGACAGAACCTTGTGATGATCACTAAGGTCCCTAGAACTGGGCTTTCAGGCCATCTGATGACTATTGGTGGGATGGGGCAGGGGAGGGCAAAGTTCCCCCCACAAAGTTTCTCAGGGTGGCAAACTCCACTCTAAATACTCAGCAAAGCCATGGAAACAAGTATTGAAAAGGCAAGCCTGTCCATGTGGTCAGCATATGGTAGGTAAGTCACCGCTTTTCAACAGACTGATGCTTATACTCTAATGCAGAGGTCAGTGTAGAGGACAGGCTGGGTGGATATAGTCTTTTATAATTGTCAATTCACCATTCCCAGGAAAACCACAGGTCTAGGCCACAGGATTTCTCAGCTCAGAATTGTTGTCATTTCCCTCATAAACCAGATTTTAGACTTAAAAGAAGGCCACTATATGCTCCCATCTCGTCAGCCATCATTTAGTGAGAAAACTACAGCCTGTACTTTTTAAAACCAAGAGGAAAAGAGAGCGCCTCCAGATTTATGACACAGAAAAGATTGAGTAATTCAAGAAGAACACCAGATCCCGGATTAATCCAGCAATCCCCTATTGGCTCAGCCTTTCCTACCCCTCTCTCCTCTCCTTTCTTCTCTTCCCCCTCAATTCAATTTTTTAGAGTAGGGGCCTTCTGGCCTTGGATTTTTGCAGAAACAAAAGGAAGGAGAGGGGCAGTGCACAAAGGACAGAGCAAAAGCAATTAAGGCAGTCCTGCCATCTCCATGAAACACCTAAGCAACCAAGTCGGGCAGGGCAGCTGGAATCTCACCCCAGGGTGCTTAATCTGGACAGTGCTACTCCCAGCAGGCCAGAAACAACATCTAGCTGGCAAAACTCCTTAAAATCCAAAGCAGCCCTCCTGCCCATCCCTGTGTTTTGGCCTTCCCATAAGCAGGGTTGGGCCAAGGGCTCAGGAGCTTTACCTAGCCCCCATAAGGGAGTGAAATCCTGCTCAAAACAAGGACATGCTTTGTGTTGTTCATCTGGGACGAAACTGTGCTGTCTGTCCTCAGCTCACTCAAAGTGACTGGGCAGGCCAGGGGCCAACGCTGAGGGTTGGGGGGAGCTGTTCCTCCTCAACTTGGTCAACTCCATTTTACCAGCAGAAGGAATACAGCATACAGTGGGCCTAGCTCTGCCATTTCCTGTCAGATGATGGACTCTGCCTTTCTTTTTCTCTAAGACAAAGGGTATGGACTCCATGACCTGTAAGGCCTCTTCCAACTCTACACTCACAATCCTACATTCTAAATTTGTTGTTTTTCAATTGTGTCAAATTCTCGGTGACCCCATTTGGGGTTTTCTTGGCCAAGGTACTGGAGTGGTCTGTCATTTCTTTCTCATTTCGCAGATAAAGGAATTGGAGGCAATCAGGGTGAAGGGACTTGCCTAGGATGAATTACACAGCTAGGGAGTATCTGAGATCAGACTTGAACTCAGGCTCTTCTGGCTCCAGGCCAGGAGCTTTAGCCACTTCAGCACCACTTAACTTCCCCAAGATCTCCTATTACAAACCTCTAAATTAACAATTACAAATTAATGCCTTCAGCCAGGACCATCCTCAGCCTCCTCCTCAACCATTTCTACTTGCAGAACAGAATTCTTGGTGTTCTCTCGTGGGACCGCAGGCCTTACAGAGGGAAACTTATTCCTCTTCTCTCTCCACAATCTCATTCACTCCTAGGGTTCATAATTAACTCTTTTTTAGGGTTAACTCCCAAATCACTATCTCCAATTCTGAGCTGTTGACATTACACCTGTAATTCCCTGCTCCTCTCCCAGATTTTGAGAACTGCCTTCACTCTCTCCTTGTTGCAATCCCACCTTCATACCATGACCAAAATAACTTTTATTTTAAGGTACAGATCTGGTGGTGTCACTTTTCTGCTAAAAAAAAAAGGAAATCTTGGAGCAGCCAGCATTGCCTACAGAACATATACCAAATGATGGACATTAGGAATAAGATCCTATTGGATCACATCATTCCTGTGGATTAAATGATAATACAATCAGTTAGGCTCAAAGATAGGAGGGTGAGCCAATCAGATGGGCAGGTGACCAGACTCAAAAAGTAGTAGTCAACTTGGCAGAAGGCCTCCAAGGGAGGACCTTAGGAATCTACACTACACTATTTTAACATTTATCTCAATGATTTTCACCAAAGCTGACCTGCACAGACAGAGGGAATTTCCTTCCCTAGGAGTTCTTTAAATCAGAGAAAACAGAAATACAATACTTATCTTAATCCATGACATAGATAAAAGTATAGGCAGCATGCCAACAAAGTAGGAGGGAAAACCAAAACAGTAAATGACAAAGTCAGGATCCAAAAAAAAAAAAAAAGTGATAGGCATGGGGCTGAATTTAAGATGATGATATTCCAAAGGGGTAAATGTAAAGTCTTATACTTGGGTACAAAAAATAAATTTCATGAATTTATGCTTGGGGGATAGTTACTCTGAACAGGACCTAGGGGTTTTCATCAACTGTAAACTCAAAAATGAATGCCATCTTGGGTTGCAATAGGAGGGGCATAGCTTTGACAAAGACAGAGGCAACAGACTCGCTCTACTCTGGCCTTGTGAGGCCTCACTGGGAGTAGTACCACGTACCATACTTAGTCTTGGGTACCACAATTTAAGAAGGACATTGAGAAGCTGAAAAACATGCAGACCAGGGCATGCTTTGTGCTGTTGTGTGTTGGTGTGGGCAACCAGGATGACAAAGAGCCTGAAGTTCATGGCAAGAGAACTGGCCGATAGAGCTAGGAATGTCATTTCCCCTAGAGAAGAAAAGGCTGGTGGGGTAAGGGCAAAGTAGGCAGAGAAACAGGAAAGTTGTCTTTTGAAGGACTCTCTTCTGTACAGCTTCAGAAGACACAATAGGAAAATAGAGGGGCAAGATTAGGAACAATGTCAGGAAAAACTTCCCCACACTGAATTTTCCCAAAGTTAAAGGAGTTACCAGCAGGAGGCAGTGGGCTTGCCTTCCTTGGGGGTCTTTTTGTCCATGAAAATGTGTTAGATGGCTACTGAGGTCTCTTCCAACTCTCAAATTCCACGTAACCTTGTAATATTCTAACTCCTCTGACCAGTGTTCATGGGTAGTTCCTCTACTTTTCCAGGCTTACAATATCATATACCTCTCTGTGAATGCAATACATCAAAAAAAAAAAAAAAAAAAAAGGACCTCTATGCACAAAAACATCCAGCTTTTTTTTGTGGTGGCAAAGAATTGGAAATTAAAGGCATGGTCATCCGTTGAGGGACGTACAAACAAGTTGTGATATATGAATGCAATAGAATGCTATCGTACTATAAGAAATGATGATCAGTATGCTTTCAGAAAAACCTGGGTACATCTTGCCATTAGAGTTTAAAGTACAGATTGCAATATGTTGTGGGCACACTTGAAAGTGAAGACAAAGTAGGTAAGTAATCAAATCTTTGAAAAACATATCCTACACAGACAGCTTTTCACCAGGCTGTAGAGGCCTTCATTCTCATTCTGTCTCAGGAGCCTCCTTTCTACCACCATGCATAAATGTCATTCTATTTGTGCTGACTTTTTCTCAATGCATCATAGTCACTGGTAATTCTGAGCTCTTTTTTGCATTCTCACTAAGTTGAGGCCAGGTCCCATTAGGCTGGGAGAGTTAGCCTAAAGAAATGGATGGATGTTCAGAGTTGAATGCTGTACCACAGAGGAAAATGAAGATACAGCATTTGTATGGTCAGCTTGCCTTATGGACCTCCTTTCAAATGAAGTTTTCTCTCTTCAGACTGATACTGCTACATTTAGATCACAGATTTAGTTCAATCAATACTCCTGTCTTTTTTTATAGAGAAGAAAATTAAGACCCAAAGTGGTTAAGTCAAAAGTCATACAGGCTGCAAGGGACAGAGCTGGAATTCTAACTCGGGTCTTCTGACTTCAGCTCCTAAATTCCCTACCTCTTAGAACAGGGGCTCTTCCTTTTTGGTGTGTCCTAAATTCTTTGGACAGTCAGTCTGCTAAAACCTATGTACCTATAAGAGTCTTAGAACCACATTTTAAATGCATAAAGTAAAATACAGGAAATGGCCAAAGTTCCAAAAATTAGTGAAAAAAAAGATGTAATTTTTTATCTTCTCCACAGTGCAATCTACATGGACACTAAGTGAAGAATCGAGGGACCTGGGTAGGTTTCTACAAGGGCTCAAATTCTGGACTAAACACTGGAGTGGAAGGATCAATCCTAGCCTTTAGTCATTCTCGGGTGGCATTTCAGACTCATTCTATTCCTATTCAAGCCCATCC
Organism: Antechinus flavipes; assembly: GCF_016432865.1. NCBI lineage: Eukaryota > Metazoa > Chordata > Mammalia > Dasyuromorphia > Dasyuridae > Antechinus > Antechinus flavipes. Next base: position 24,916,458 of record NC_067404.1, read on the forward strand.
ATTAGAAGATGACACAGCCTATGCTAGGCCTTCCTAGACACTATTTTGTAGAGGATTGAGAGTTTGAGGTGGAATTAGAATTAGAGAAGTTTGAGTTACAATAAGTGTAGATGTTGGAGCTAGAGATAAATATCATGGATAAGAGTTAGAGCAAGCATTAATGGAGTAAGATTTAGATTGGGATGATTTAGACTAAGGAGGGTTAGAGTTTGACTTAGAGTTCTATGAATGCACAGTAAAATAAAAACATGGTAAGATTACCAACTTCCTGGATGATTACAAGGTTTTTACCCTAAATTATCTACCCGTGGGGGTCAAAACCACAAGTAGAAAAAAAGGATGGGGCATAATCAAGATAGTGGAGTGAAACCAGAAAGCTGCTTGAGTTTTCCCAGTTTCCCTCAAAACCAACATGAAGCCAATCTCCTGCCAGAGGTCTAGAATGATAGAGCCTATGAAGAGATAGAATGAAAATTTTTTTCCAACTCAAGACATATTGGAAGTACTTCAAGAAAAGTTAATCTCACTGAGGTAAAAAGGGTACATAGTTCAGTTCAGAGAGTCACCAGGAAAGCCAGTGGGAGGATCTTAATCACAGCACAAATCAGCAACTGAAACCTTCAGTCCTGACTCAATAGAACAGAAACAAAGCAGATCAGTGGAACAGGCTCCAGTCAAGACAGAACGCAAATGACAGTCTGGGAAACCAGGAAACAACAAGCGGGACTAGGATAGGCTACCCTCAGCACTATAAGTGAAAACCAAGCACAAATGGCCCCTGTGCTCAAAGCCTTTAAAGCTCCAAGATGCATAAGAAGCTTGAGACAGGGCTCCAGGAACAGAGTTCAACTTTAAAAGTCATGAAATGGAGGAGAGGGGAAGAAGATGATCAAGAAATAAAAAGAACCTTTTTCACAGGTACCATGGTGACAGGGAAGACTCAGAAGAGAACAAAATGCCTACATGCAAAACTTCAAAGGGGGATATGAATTAGTCTCAAGCCTGAAAAACCTTCTTGAAACAGCTCTTAAAGGCTTTAAAAGTCAAATAAGAGAGGTAGAAGAAAAACTGGGAAACAAAATGAGAGGCATGCAAGAGAAAGTTAACAGCTTGGAAAAGGAAGGACAAAAACTGATCGAAGAAACAATTCCTTAGAAAATACAATTGGCCAAATGCAAGAAAAAAATCCACTGAAGAAAACAACATCTTTAAAAATAGAATTAATCAAATGGAAAAGGAGATACAAAAGCTAATTGAAGAAAATCATACATTAAAAACTAAAATTAGGCAAATGGAAGTTAATGACTCTGAGACATAAAGAACCAAAGTATAAAGAACAAAAAAATAAAGAAAAATGCAAAATACTTCATTGTAAAAACAACCTACCTGGAAAATATATCCAGGAGAGAGAATTTAAAAATTACTGGACAACCTGAAAGCCACATCCCAAAAAATAGAACCTGGGCATCATTCTTCCCTGACAAATTAGAACCAGAGAGCAAAACAGTCATTGGGGAAAACAAACAAACAAACAAACAAAAAAATTGATCACCTCCTGAAAGAGATTTCACAAGGAAAAGTCCAAGAAATATTGTTGCAAAACCCCAGAACTATAAGGTCAAGGAAAAAATACTACAAGCTGCCAGAAACAATTCAAATATCAAGGAGCCAACATCAGGATGAGCCATAATTTGGCAACTTCTACAATTAAATATCTGTGGCCTGGAACACCATATTCTGGAGGGCAAAGGACCTTAGATGACAACCAAAAATCAACTAATCAGCGAGACTGAGCATAATCCTCCGGGGACAAGATAGGCCTTCAATGAAGTAGGGGACTTTCAGTCATTTCTGAAGAAAAGTCCAGCGCTGAATAAAAAATCTGATCTTCAAATACAAGATTCAAGAGAAACAAAAAGGTAAACAGGAAAGAAAAAATATCCTTTAAAGTTTAAACTGTTTACCCTACCTGGGAAAATGATACTTGTAACTCTGGAGAACTGTATCTTATTAGGGCAGTTAGAAAGAGTATACATAGACAGAGGGTGGATGATATTTTTAAAGACATAAAACAGGGGAGAAAGATGGAGGGAAATACACAGCTGGTAATTGTAATTGTGAATAGGATAAACTCTCCTATAAAATGGAAGTGGATAGCAGATTGGATTAAAAATAACAATTCCAAAATACATATTTTACAAGAAACATATTTGAAACAGAGATACACACAGAGTAAATAAAAAGGCTGGAGTGGAATATAACATGCTTCAGCTGATGCACAAAAAAAGCAGGGGTAGTAATTCTGATCTCAGTCAAAGCAAAAGCAAAAATCTAATTAAAAGAGATAAGGAAAGAAGCTACATTTTGTCAAAAGGCACCAAAGACAATAAAATAATATCAATAGTAAACATATATGCACCAAGTGGTACAGCATCCAATTTCGTATAAAAGAAGGTCAGTTACAGGAAGATATGCACAGAAAACTACACTAGTAGGAACCATCAACCGCCTCTTATCATAATTAAATAAATCTAACCCCAAAATTAACAAGAGAGAAGTTAAGGAGTTGGGTAGAATCTTAGAAAACCTAGATATAGCAGACCTCTGGAGAAAACTGAATGGGAATAGAAAGGAATATACCTTTTTCTTAGTGGTATATGCCATCTACACAAAAACTGACCCTGTATTAGGTCACAAAAACTTCACATTCAAATGGCGAAAGGCAGAAATAGTAAATGCATGATCATGATGCACAATAAAATTACATTCAATAAAGGGTCAGGGAAAGATAGACTAAAAACCAATTGGAAATTAAACAATCTCATCCTAAAGAATGAGTGAGTCAAGCAATAATTCATCCAAGAGAATGACAATAATGAAACTACATACTAAATCTTATGGGATGTGGCCAAGGCAGCTCTTAGGGGAAATTTTCTCTTTCTCAATGTTTACATGAACATAATAGAGAAAGAGATTGAAGAATGGTGCATGCAGCTAGAAAAAGACAAAAAAGAACAAATTTAAAACTCCCAATTAAATACCTAATTAGATCATCTCAAAATCAAAGGAGAGATTAATCAAATGGAAAGTAAGAAAACTATTGAACTAAATAAAACTAAGTTACAGTAAGACATGGACAGCAAAACCATATTAGTGAAGGATCTCAACTTACCCTTATTAACCACAAAATGAACCAGAGAGAAGCTAAGGAGGTTAGTAGAACCTTAGAACTTAGATTTGATAGAGCCCAGGAGAAAACTGGTTTTGTGGGAGGAAAAAACCAAAATAGATAAACCTTTGGTTAATTTGATTAGAAAAAGAAAAGAAGAAAACCAAATTACTAAAAAAGGGTGAACTTATCACCAATGAAGAAGAAATTAAAGCAATAATTAGGGTCTATTTTGCCCAAATGTATGCCAACAAACCTGACAATCTAAGTGAAATAGAAGAATATTTACAAGAATATACATTGCCCAGATTAAAAGAAGAAATAGAATACTTCAATAAATCCATCTGAGAAAAATAAATTGAACAAGCCATCAATGAACTACCTAAGAAAAAAATCTTCAGGACCAGATGAATTTACAAGTGAATTTAACCAAACAATTAAAAAAACAATTAATTCCAATATTATATAAACTATTTTTAAAAATAGGCAAAAAGTCTTGCCAAATCCCTTTTATGACACAAATATGGTGCTGATACCTAAACCAAGAAAAGCCAAAATAAAGAAAGAAAATTATATATCAATATCCCTAATTAATACTGATGCAAAAGTTTTAAATAAAATATTACAATGACTTATTACCAGAATAATGTACCATGACCAAGTAGGATTTATATCAGGAATGCAGAGCTGGTTCAATATAAATAAAATTATTGGCAAAATTAATCATATCAACAACAAAACAAATATGATTACGTCAAGAGATGCAAAACTCTTTTTTTTGACAAAATACAGTACCACATTCCTATTAAAAACTCTAGAGAACATAAATGGAGTTTTCCTTAAAATGATAAGTAGCATCTATCTAAAACTATCAGCAATCATTATATGTAATGGAGAAAAACTAAAAGCACTCCCAATTACTTCAGGGAAACAAGAATGTCCATTCTCACTACTATTATTCAATATTTTACTACAAACATTAGCTTCAGCAATAAGAAAAAGAAATTGAAGGAATTAGAGTAGGGAACAAGGTAATAAAACTATCGCTCTTTGCAGATGATATGATGGATTAGAGAATCAAATACAAAAATTACCTGAAATAATTAAGAACTTTAGCAAAGTTGCAGGATATAAAATAAACCCACATAAATCATCAGCATTTTTATGTCACAAATAATACTCAGCAGTAGCAAGAGATAGAAAGAGAAATGCCATTTAAAATAACTATAGACAATATACAATTTGGGGAGTCTACCTGCCAAGACAAATCCAGGAACTGTAATTGAATATGATTACAAAACACTTTTCACACAAATAAAGTCAGATCTAAACAACTGAATAAAATATTGATTGCTCATGTATATGTAATGTATTAAATGTAATGTAATGTAATAAATATGATAATTCAACCTAAATTTCTCTACTTCTTCACTGCCATACCAATTAAAAAAACACACACACACACACAAAGGAAGGTAGCCTACCAGTACCAGGTCTAAAACTTTATTATAAAGCTGCAGTCATCAAAACCATCTGGTAGGAGCTAAGAAACAGAGTGGTGGATCATTAGAATAGGTTAGTGGAATAGTGCCAAATTCTCTCATCGCACAGGCTTCCCAGTTAAGCATTCATGTTGGTAGAACACAGGTAGTCTAGAAAATTGGCCCAGCTCTTCATTAGAATTTTGCTTGACACCTGTAACATCTAAAGATGAGCTAGTTTATGCAGAGCTGGTAGAAAGTCTTATATAAACAAGCAACAGAAGCACTTTTTGAAGTTAGGAATGAGATCAGAGAAGCAGTGTCCATCTCTTGGTTCTGACACCTGGATTAATTTGGGGGAACCACTTATTTTCTGGACCTCAGTTTCCCCACCTATAATGTATGGCTACATCTAGAGAAGGTGATGCAATTGACTTTCTTTCAATGGAATGGGAAAATATTAAGTTTGACTCCTCCCCCCACCAAGAGCAACAGGATGTGTTAGGGGTCTCACAGGTGGAAGATTTGATGAGAAAAAAAAATTTATTCCTGTCAAAGCTTTACTTGTGCTCATCCGTAGCACAGCATCATGCTTGCTGCTGCACGACATTCCAAAATGGAAATGATACTAATGTTCTAATTTCTCTGATGGATTAGGGTGATGTAGAGCCAAGTCATAGAATCCTAAGAAATGTGTTAGTTTTAAGGAACATGCTGAAGTCAGAAAAACCAGTTTTGCTGGCTCAGTTTTTTTCTACTCTGCCGTGAGGCACAGAACTAAATAAACTACCTCCCCACCAAGAAAGTTGGGAAAATAATAATAATATAATAATACCATCTCTCTCTCTCTCACTGGAATACTAATTTATTACCCTGGGAGGTAGATCCTATGTTATTCTGCTCTCACCGACACTTACCCATTTTACAGATGTGGAAATATAAGGATGAAAGATGTAATTACATTTGTTGCATAAGCTAGTCTGACTTCTACTCTTTGAACTTATACTTCTAGGGTTCTATATTAATGCTGTTGCGATATGATGAAAAATTCACTTAAAAAAGCAAAATGAAAATCAAGTTCTCTTTGGTTTTCTTGAAAAAGACTCAATTTTTGAAACACTGGGCATGGATCATACATGATAGGATGTTTTATTTCCTCAGTCTAGGAAGGCACAGTGATTCCCTGGAATATCCCAGAGACAATTCTACTGGAAGAGGCAATCACAATAATAATACAGCCAATATCCGGGCTTATAAAACACTATTTCATTTGGTCTATTTGTATCTGCATTTGATGGACGAGAAGACTGGGGTACATAAAATTAGAATGATTTTTACTGACCGTATATTTTAAGTGAAAAACTATTTTTACAAGCCTTGGACCTAGAGTACAAATTCCCCAAGACATCTCTGAAACAGTTTAGCTGGATGAGCCTATTTTATATTAACAGCTAATATTATTTACATAGTATGGTTTGCAAAGTACTTTACATGTTAACTCACGTGATTGCTATAAGAAGACTGAAATGAAGGTACTATCCTTATATCCCTATTTGACAGGTGAAGATACTAAAGCTGAAAGGGGTTTGGTGACTTGATCAAGATCACATAGTAAGGGCTTTGAGGCAAATTTGACTGCTGGTGCTGCGAATTGTGAGTTAGCACTCTTCCATTATGCCAGCCATATATAGCAGGGGCTACCTATAGATCAAGGAGGATCTTCCATGTGTTTAATCAGATAAATGAACAGAAAAAATAGCTAGGGAGAGTATCTGATACATTGATGGGGTTGTATCCCTCCACCCCGCTCCACTTACTGAAAATGACCACAATGTGATCACCCTTAGCTCTAGAACTCAGAAACTCTCACCATATCTAAGACAGAAGGGATTTTTGAGGTAAACTAAATCATTCAATCAGCCTTGCTCATAGTCTCTCTCTCCTTCTCAACTTCTGCCCCCAAGACTTTATCATATATATTGATACCCCCTTGAATACTTTAAGGAAGGGCTAAGTGGTGCTGCAATGGATAGAACATCAGTCCTGGAGTCAGGAAGACTCATCTTCCAAACTTGAAATCTAGCCTCAGACCTTTACTAGCTCTGTGACTCTGTGCAGGTCACTTCACCCTGTTTGCTTCAGTTTCCTCATCTATCAAATGAGCCAGAGAAGAAAATGGCAAATCATTACAGTATTTTTACTAAGAAAACTCCAAATGGGATCATGGAGAGTCAGACACAACTGAACATCATTGATGCCATCTGCCCAGAGCTTTTTGTTCTCTCCCCTCATCTCTCAAACCCAGACACCTTCTGGTACCATCTCTAGCTTCCCCATTGTCTCATGGCTTTGCTTCTTATCAAATTAAAACTCTCTACGTGTAAAAGGGAGAAAGTCATAATGATGAAAGCATTTTCTTGGTAGCCAAGATATTCCAAATTGCAAATTTTCTAGAATGATCAATATAAACTTCTCATAGCCTTCATTTTCTCTATGACACGAAATGGAAATGAGTCACGTTCATCGATAACACTTTAACGGCCAAAATCTGCAGTGGGGGGCATCTGATGTGAGGTTGGCACATAACAATTCTTAATATATGTATCAAACAGGATTCAGGCAGCAAATGGCCCCATTGTGTACAACTTATTCCCTCCAAGATAACTCTTCTAGATTTCACCCAGTGATGACTTCTCCAGACCTTAAAAGGATACCGAGATGAAGAGGATATGGAACAACTAATCCTGTGGATATAAGTTGGATGCAAGCAATACTTGCTGCCTCAGGGTAGAGTTTTCCTAAAATCATTTTTCAGGCTCGCTACTATCAAGGTAGAATGTGCAATTGATAAAATCATGAGAAATGAATTTCAAAAAGATTCAAAATTCATGAATATGATAATCACCCATATGGCCTAGTTCCCATCCAAACTACAAAACTGGACAATCTATATTTATCCCATCATGCCTCCTAGACACTTTCCATTGGAGAGTTTCAGCCCATATTAGAACGCAAACAATCTTTTTCTGGACAAAGATCTGTCTCTCTATGGAAATAACCAAATCTGGAATGAAAAATGTTGCCCAACATCTAGAGCGCTCCTTTTTTTTGGCACTGTGTCATTACCAACCTATGAGAAGACAAGCCTAATCTGATTAAATCCAGAGCAGTATCTCAAAGGCTATAGTATCTCGAATGCTAAATTGCAGCAATAGAGCTATCAATGCAGTGTAGGATAGACCTAAGAATTTATAATACAGTTTGCTGTCCTTAAACAGCAGCTATGGAGCTACATGAGCAGGTGGCATTTGGCCCAAAGATTCTGCCCTTCGATAGCCCTTCAGCATATACCCTGCTGCTGATAATACCGACTCACACTTGAGCCTTCCCCATACTGGACCTGTCCATCACCTTGTATGTCCCCTGTGCATATGGCCCAGCAGGTCCAGGGCTACTCATTGTGCTTTGGGGGATTGGTGAAAGGTGATAGCATGGGCCACCCTACAGCTTCTGGGAGGTGAAAGTCACCAGAGCCTTCTCCACCTCCCTACTGTTGGGGCTGAGATCTCAGGCAGAGTCTGATCCCATGACCTGAAGACATCCTCAAAACTCAGCTCTGGGGGCCTTTCTAGAGAGTCCTGCAGTCACTGCCTTCCAAGAGGATTTGGATGAAAAGATTCTTCATTCAAGAATAATAAAAAAGGAAGGTTTGGTGGTTAGGGATACCTGGATACCCAGGCACCATGCGAGACTTGAACATCTCTGCTCCCAGAGGGATGGGCCAGAAATCGCATCTGGTGGTCCTCAAAGATCGAGTGGACCAAACTAGAGTAGACCAAACAAGAGTTTGGACTGTGTGGGCAATAATAGAACAATTTCGGTTTAAACAGATACTGGTCTGCTTTAGGGCAGCAGGAGAGAAGGGGGGACTCAGGGAATGAAGAAGGTAGAGGTAAGGCAGGAGCCTTAAGAAATTAGAGCAAGACAGATCAGACGTCTTCCCAGTAACAAATCCTCACATTTTTCCAATCCTTACCATTAAGGACTGCAGCACATGCAAATCTTTTCACCGCCAACTAAGACAAGGAATGTTTAACCCTTTCGATCCTTTTGTTTGATGATGTGAAGGGACCCCTATTACTTAACTGTAAGATAACAAACAATAGAGACATACTCTCAACTTGCCTCTGCATGTGACGGCGGCTGTGACTCTTCTCCACAAAGCATGCTGTTCAGGAGCATCTCTGCTCTTGTCCAAAATGACAGTTGTCTGTAGCCTGGTATAACAGTTGTTACAGTAGACAGAATACAGGGTCTGGGATCCAGAAAGACCTGATTTTAAATAAAGTATCAGAAACTTACCATCTGTGTGACCCTAGCCACATCACTTAACTTCAGTTTTCTCCAATGTAAATTGGAGGCAAACCTAGCACCGACCTCCTAGGGCTCTTACAAATCAGATATTTGTAAAGCATTTACTACTATGACTGGCACATAATAGGCACTACATAAATGTTAGTTTTAGATTTTAAGAGGAAACAATGTCCTGGAGTGACTGCAGGGTAACCCTAATTTCTGGGCTTATCAATGTCCAGGTTTTCAACAAGTGTGGCCTCCAGTCTCCTGGAGATCACCCTCATTCGTTATGACCTATCCGTGCCACCCCCCCCCCCCCCCCGGCTCAAAAATCATTCAAAATATTCTGACATCATCAGACAATGATGTCAGCCAGAGGAAGAAGCCAGTTTGGGGCTTGTTTTCCTTCCAAAATGAAAGAACTAAGAAACCTCATTTTATTATATTATCCTGATCTATATTTCTGCTGGCATTAAAAATGCCAGCAGAAAGATGATTCTTAGGGAAATAACTGAAACAAATACAAAAGAAAATATGATTTCAGTTGGAATATATTTAATGAGGGATACCTCAGGGATTCAGTGGAGTCTCCCTTCCTCTCCTTTCTCCATTAGTAGCTGAGCTTCCTGAGGATAAGAACAAAGTGTTTCTAATTTTCCTGGGTTCCCCAACACAGGGATTGGCACAACCTGGGAGCCCAGTAAACACCTGTGGTCTCACTGCTTATAAGACATGGAACTTCAAAGTCAAGGATGAGCAATACTTAGGATTAAGGAAGCGGGGAGGGATAGTAACCTGGAAACATGGGGGGGGATGTAAAACACAGTCATGTTTTCTGCATCCTCAATGTCTCAACCTTCTCCCATCCTCATCTCTCCCATGATGTTCAGGTCTCCCGACACCATGGCCACCCCCATAACACTACCAGAAACTTCAGACTGACTAATCCAAACCAAGACTGGGATCACCCATCCAACCACACTCCCCACCCCTCACCATCTCACCCTTGGGCTCCCTCCTCCACCACTCTTGAGCTGGACTGGGCTACTCTGCACATACACAACCTGGGGGGTGTGGAGGGGAGCAAGGAAGGTCCCCATCTGATATCTTCCCACCCAGTAGAACAAGTCCTTCCTAAAATTCCTTACACCCCAATTCTGGAGGGACACATCCCCACATCCCCCCATACCTCATTTACCCATGGGATGAGTCCTGCATAGTAGTTGTATGTAGGATATAGTCAAAGTTAGCCCAGAAATAACCTTATAGAGGTTCAAGGTCTCCCATTCCATTCTCACAGACCAGCCATCCCCGATGGTTCCCTTACCTCTCTCTCTCTCTCTCAACTGCAGGGACAGCAAACAGAGTTGGGACCCTGAGACTGCTTAAATCTTAGTCCTCCCCCTTATTCTCCCGAGGCCTGCTTGCCACCACCCAAAAAAAAAGCTGCAAAACTAGGGCCAGACTGGACAGGAAGGATTAAAGGGGAAGGTGGCATTTGTTCCATTGGAAAAGGGAGCTTCCAAAGAATGAGGATGGGGTTTGGGGCAGAGGGAAGAGTGGATTATAAAGAGAAGAATCCTAGGCTGTGTACAGACTTCAGGGCTGAGAGTAGAGGTTCTGGAGAAGGAGGGAAATCCTTGGCAGATGACTTGGCTAAATCCAATGCAACTTTGAGCACACCCCCCCCCCCCCCAGAATACATTGCTTTCTCAAATATTAGAAAACTTGGTTTAGACAAAAGAGAAAGCCCTTTCACTCTTTCCTTTACCACTACTCCAAAGAAGAAATACTTCAACAAGTGGTTCAAGACAGTGGTTTGGGGATGATCTCTAACTCATGGTTATAAAAGAAAAACTCTAGTAAATACATTCCAAATTCTATTTTCTTTTCCCTTTCTTTCAGTTGCTTTTCAAAAAAATCTCTTTTTTTTAATGTCTAAAATTCTTCCAGTTTGGGATTAGAAAGTATATGACAGGAAAAATAAATCATTTAAGAAAAAAAAAAACAAATTTTAAAGCCTCATCCTTCAGCCTGGCATCACAACCCAGTGACATCATGGACCCATTGCTGGATAGGGGCAGGTCCCAATTACCGAGGCTAGAATTATTGGACAGGAAGTGCTAGGAATGGCTTCCTCATTTGATACCCAGGGCTCTGACATGTTCCACATCACATCCTCAGTAAAACACAATCTCTCTGCTTAGCTACATGTGGCTGACATGGACAAGCATCTGACTCCCCTTGTTCTCTGGTTCAGAGGAGAAGCAGCAAAAATGGAGAAAAGCCAATTGGGACTACCTGAAGGCTTGCCCTCAGGGATGGGCACCCACTAGCCCTGTGAAAGATGGCTCTCCTTCCAAGGTTTTTTCGAAAGGACCAAAGAAGGGTCACATCAAAGGGAGTGGAGCAAACCAGTTTGCTCTGTGAGGGCAATAAGAGAAGGAGGCCTCCTGCAAGCAGGATACGGGTGCTGGTCTAGGTTGGGACAGCTGCTGGAGAGGAGAAGTTCAGGGGCTCCAAGCCGATGGTGATACAGGCTATTGTGGGGATGAGGCCGGGTCATATCAGGCGCCCCCCACCCCCACCCTGCCCTGCCCTTACAAAGCCTCACATTATTCTGAGGTTGAACATTCATTACTGCTGCAGGGGTAGCTGCCATCTGTCCCCAAGAGGCAGCGGGAAACCCTGGGCACTGGAACCTTGGAAATAACCAGAGTTCCAGCAGACTTGTTTGGTCTACATTGCCCACAGCCATCAATGAGGTAGGAAATCATGGCTAAAAGGAGATCTAAGTTCCTCACCTCCAGTAAGCCACAACTGCTGACTAACTGGCTCTCCTTCAAACCAACATTTTTTCCTCCTTTCCCAGAAAGTTTCCTGCTCACTTCTCAGCTGCAGAAAGTTATCACATATAGCCCCACCCCCTCACTGCCTGAGCCCTCTAAGTGAAAATTCACTGTTTAGGGAGGGGGATAAGAAGGGAGGATGGGTGGGTGGCTGGGTTGGGCTACATGATAGTGAGAAAGGTACAGTCATTTCCTGACCTCTTGTTTCTGCTCAGGCACCACCTTCCTGAAGTAGGAGGACTGCTCAGGTGTCCCTAGATTTTAGTGCCTCTTCCCCTGAGGTCACCTCAGCTGCCATTTTGTTTAAATGAGTTGTGTGCTATGGTATTAATATCTTATCTCTCCCCTCTTTTCCTCCATTAACTAGTGAAACCTCCTAGGTAGGGCCTAAGTATTATGGATGTTACTGACCTCCCTTGCCCCAGCACAGGGACTGGCACATCCTGGGATCCTGGAACATGTTGGTGATCTCACTGGTTACAAAACATGATACTGGCGGTACCTACAATTGTGGAATTAGGGGAGAGAAGTGGGAAATAACAGTGTCGGAGCAAGATGTATTCCTGCTTCTGTATCCTGAGTGCTTTCACCTCCCCCACTCTTGTACCCACATCTCTCCTTGGCCATTCTAGTCTCCTGACCCTGCAGGGTCCCACCTCCAGAATACCTGCTCTATGGGTCTCCTCCACTACCTTCAGGCTAACCTGTCCAAAATAAGCCTCCCCCCCCCACCTCCTGAATCCTGGGTGGGTCCCACCCTTCCCTGCCATCTTAGTTCTGGGTTTGCTCCTTTACCTCCCAAAGCAGGGGTTCACTCCCAAGCTTGGCACAAGTTGGAATGGAGGAAGGCTTCCTCCTCTTGTCTCCCTCTAGAGGGGAACAATAACACCTTCCCACAATTCCTGGCAGACTTCAAGAACATAAAACAATCCAGAAATATCCCAATTCTGGAGGGCAACCTCCCAGCCCTAGTTAAACCAAGGGCTCACTCCTGTACATGGGACAGTGGCAACATTAGTCCAAAAATCACCAGGAAAAAGTTCAAGTTTTCCCATTCCATACTCACATACCTGAGCATGTGGGCATCTGGGACCGCCACCAACTGCAGGGCCTGCAACCTGAGGGTCAGTATACTAGGTCTGCTTCAATCATAGCCCTTCCCCTTTCTCTCTTACTGTTCCTGTGCAAGCGTTCAGAAGTGTCAACACTCTTCATGAGTCAGGAGACTTCTTTTGGTGGGGACAAACAAGATTTCCTTTTTACTCTTCTACTAGAGGCTATATATAAAGCAAAGGATTAAATTAATTTTTTTTTAATTCCTGGGGCCTGCTTGCCATCACCCAAAGGATAAAAACCAAAGCTGGGGCCAGGCTGGGCAGGGAAGATTAAAGGAGGAGGAAGCATGCTCTCCCTAAGGGAAGGGAGCTTCCAGCCCAGCAGTGGTCCAGATGAAGAGAGACAAACTGAAAACTACATCCAGACTCCCTGGGAGTGATGGGGACAGGGTGGAGGGATGACATCCTAGGCCAATGATCCCCTAAATTCATTAAACTTTCTTCATGAGCACAAAAAAAGGCCTGGTTTGGTTCAAAGGAAAAGTCTTTTTTTTTTTTAACTCCCACTAAAATCTTCAGCAGATGAAGTGCAGGACAGTACCCTAGGGATGACAAAGATCTCAAGATCATGGTTACCATAGGCAAAGTCTGGTAAAATATCTTGCAATTTAACTCTATTTTCTTTCCCTTTTCAGTTCTTTCCTTAATAAAGTTATGTCTTTTGGTATTTTTTTCCAATAAAATAGAAGGTAGACAAAACATTTTTTGGATTCTTTCTGCTCAAATTTTAAAAATAAAACCAACTGTTTAACAAAAAGAAATGAAAGATACATTTTGTTGTTGTTCATTAAATTGAATAGTGTTGTTTCTCACTCCCTCTAACCCTGTGGACCATATTGCCCATGGGGTTTTCTTGGCAATAATAGTGGAGTGGTTTGCTATCTCCTCCAGTGGATTATGGCAAACAGGATTAAGTAGTTTGCCCAAAGTCACACAGCTACTAAGTGTCTGAGGCTGGATTTGAACTCGGGCCTTCCTGACTCCAGGCCCAGCACTTATATCCTCTGAGTCTGAATAACAACTTTCTTTCTTGTTCTAAAGCCTCATTCTTTGAGCTGGTGTCACAACCCAGTGATTTTACGGATTTTTAGCTAGCCAGCTATATTTTTAGATAGGGGATGGTCACAATGTTGGAGGGAGATCTGGTGAGCAAGCTGGAGACCAAGGTTGTCTCAAACCTGGACACTGACAATCAGGCCTGCCAGGCTGAAGCCTCTGGAAACACCCCAAAACTTTGTGTTTCCTTTAAGTCTGAGGTCCTTGCAATGGCAACCACATTTCATAATAAGGACTACAAGGTGCTCCAGCTGAGATACTGGGTCTCCATGAAAAACCCATTCTCGGTCTCCAGAAAATGGATCTCCCTCTACTGAGCTTCTCAGTGGCTGATTCAAACAAGGGTCGTTTCCCTCCCTCCAACCCCAAGTTCCGTCTTTGAGCCTTTTCTTCCTATTCAGAGGAAGAGTATAACCACAGATACAGAAATACTGCCTTAAGACATGCTCCTAGGCATGGCAGTCAGGTTTTTGACATGTTTAGAGAATGTACATAAATGGATTCCTAGAAGTATCTATGAAGAGGGTTTTAAGTGCCATCCTTGGGTGAGCTTGGATGTCATCAGTGCTTCATAAAAGGAACGCCCTGATGGTCAAGCTTTTTGGCTGGCAAACAGTGGGGAAAGACGAGTGCACCAAGAAGTCAGTGAAAAGGATTCAGGCAGCCTTCCTTATGGGACAACTCAGTACTCATCATAACTTCAGAAAGGAGATCTTAATATACAAACAACTTATAACTGTCATTTTGGTGAAGCAGATATGCCCCCAAATGCCAGGTTTCAAGGGGAAAAAGCTGGCTCCACTTCCTTTCATGCGACACAACAACAGAAGAGGATTTCTGTGTTATTTATCATCCTACAGATCTATCACAGGGCTGCCCATTAAATACTTCATCAAATCATGTGATTGCAAAGGTTCAGAGGCTGATTGTGTGTGTGTTTACAAAAGGAAAGAAAGGAGGGAAGGAGGGAGCGAGGGAAGAAGGGAGGAAGGAAGGAAGTGAGGGAGGGAGGAAGAAAACAAGGAAGGAAGGAAGGAAGGAAGGAAGGAAGGAAGGAAGGAAGGAAGGAAGGAAGGAAAGAAAATTGAAGCACTGAAGGAAGGAAGGAAGGATTTATTTAACATTTTTATGTGCAAATTTCTGTGCCAAGCACTGTGATTACAGAGATTAAAAATAAGACTATCCTGGCTCCAGAGAATCTTAAATTCTTGGAGGGGAAGAAAAGCAAAAATTAAGGGTTTGGTCAGCTACAATTCAGATGGAGAAGTCCTATGGTACTTAAGTTGCAGCAGCAAAGCAGATGCTAAAACCTCTTCTTAAATATCATTTTTTATGATAAAACAATATACATTTCTGAAATTGAACCATCTTATATTTACATGAGACTTTGGGCATAAGAACTTTCTTTTCTTTGTCTTTAATAGCTGTGTCAGAACTACTAAAGTACCTGTAACCATGAGATATCTCCACAGAGGTTCCTTCCCAAGATGATCTCTGGGGACCTTGGGGTATTTCTGGGCTGTCTAAAGCAGAGACTGAGGGGAGATGTTGGTTAATGGGACTGTGAAAATTGGACCCTCTTGGCACACACTAGCCTTTCTCTCCACACAGTAGCCTTGCTGCTTCAGCTGGGTTGCCACCTTTTCTGTCCTGTGGGAGGCAGTTGATGAGGACAGCTAGGCCCTGCCCCCTGAGAGTTATTTCCTTAGCTAACTACTGTGAGGGGACATCTGGAAGCAGTACATTTGGTCTGGTGGCTACTCCTATGGTTCTTCTCTTTTCATGGGAGTTTGTGTAAATTTGTTGGGCCTTGGTGGTGGTGGTAGTAAGGAAAGTGGGCCCCATCTCTACAATCATGTCTCCCCTTAATGGGATATGGCCTGGAAGCTCTATGGAAACACCTCCTCCACCCACCCCCTCACACATCTCCTATCACTTCTACTCTCCCCAGTGATTTGTACAGAGAGAATTACGTATAAAGGATTCATTCATTGGTTCATTCATTCAAATAATTAATCATCCAGTTCATCTGCCTGGGAAGGTTCTGTCTGTCTCAACTCCTTCCCCTGCTCTCCTTGCCCAGCCCTTGTCCCACCCCCCTGCCCCAGCACCAAGCTCACATCCCAGAATGGAGGATGCAGCAGCCTCTTAGCTCATCCTGCCCCACCTCATTCCACTTTGGGGAGTTCCCATCCTTGGCATAGTTACACACAGACCCCAGGGATCCTATTTAAGATATAGACATATTGACATATAACTGGTAGTTGACTAAGAGGACTGTGGGATATAAGCAGGTTCAGGGATTTGGCACTCTTTCTACAGTTGAAGGGATTCATCAAAAATCAGAGGGTGGCTAGGAGGACAACAAGGACCCCCTGATGTGAGGATGGAATGTGAGACCTTGAACTTGTACCTGGTGATTTCTGAGAGAACTTGGCCTCTATCGCACATACTCCCACTAATAATTGGGCTGTTTGGGGAGTTATTCTGTCAGGAATTCTGAAAAACCTTTGTAGTTTGATTGGGTAGGGAGCTGGGGAAAGCTGGCCTCCCTTGCCACACCTCTCTACGACAATGAAGAAAAGTTGAGGTTGACTTGTAGGTGTGAATAGCTGACAAAGCAGTGATAAAGTGAATGGGGCATGAAGTAAGTGTAAGAAGGAAGAAGGGGCAAGTTTGGGGACAGTAGTGAGAGGGCCTGGTCAAGTCGATGATGCTGGCAGAGACACATGGAGGTCATAGGTAGGGGCTCTGGAGAGCCAAGGAGAGCTGGACACAGTGAGGATGATGGAAGCCTGAATATACCTTGTTCCCCTTCTTCTCATCTACCTCTCACTGCTGCTTTAATAACTGTTGCTGCTAAGCCTTGATTTTTGAAGCGTCATGTCTTACAAGAAATGAGACCCCTCATATTTACTTGGTGACCAGTATGTGGCAGTTCCTCTACTGGGTGCTAGGGATCCCAAGAAAGTCAGAAAAGTTTGTTCCCAGTTGTCAGAAGCTCCTAGCCTAAAGGAGGAGAAAACTTGTTAAGAAACTAGGTTCAACCTCTCAGATTGGCTAAGATGACAGGAAAAGATAATGACGAATGTTGGAGGGGATGTGGGAAAAGTGGGGCACCGATACATTGTTGGTGGAATTGTGAATGGATCCAGCCATTCTGGAGAGCGATTTGGAACTTTGCTCAAAAAGTTATCAAACTATGCGTACCAGTGTTTCCACTGGGCCTGTATCCCAAAGAGATCTTAAAGGAGGGAAAGGAACCCACATGCGCAAAAATGTTTGTGGCAGCCCTTTTTGTAGTAGCAGGGATGCCACTGAAACTGAGTGGATGCCCATCGAATGGAGAATGGCTGAATAAATTATGGCACATGAACGTTATGGAATAGTATTGTTTGGTAAGAAACAACCAGCAGGATGATTTCAGAGAGGCCTGGAGAGACTTACATGAACTGATGCTAAGTGAAATGAGCAGAACCAGGAGATCATTGTGTACAGCAACAAGAAGATTATACAATGATCAATTCTAATGGACGTGGCTCTTTTCAAGAATGAGATGATTCAAACCAGTTGTTCAGTGATGAAGAGACCCATCTACACCCAGAGAGAGGACTGTGGGAACTGAGTTTGGATCACAGCATAGCATTTTCACTCTTTTTGTTGTTGTTCGGTGTTTTGCTTCTCTCTCTTTTTTTTTGTGCTGCATGATAATTGTATAAATATGTATACATATATTGGATTTAACATGTATTTCTACCATGTTTAACATATTATTGGACTACTTAACATCCAGGGGAAGGTGTAGGGGAAGGGGGTGGGAGTTGGAACACAGGATTTTGCAAGGGCTAAGATTGAAGATTTGTCCATGCATATGTTTTGAAAAATAAAAAGCTTTAATAAAAAAAAAAAGAATATAAAAAAGAAGTAGGTGCATAAGTGACCTTGGCAGGATGCCACAGAGGTCTGCTCAGAGTGGACAAGGCACAGTCTTCCAAGGGAGCCTGGCCCATCTTCAGGATTCTAGAAGATGGTATTTGAATAGAAAAGTGAAGGAAGTCAGGAAATGACATTGTACTTTTCACCACCCTGGCATATCATCCCCCATACCCAAACCATGCCAGGCTTCTCCACTTGGGCTTTGGTGGCTGGTAGAAACACTTCTTCCATTTGCTCAAGGTGCTTGTGGCATTTGAAGATGCCATGTAGGCAGACACAAATTATATCCTTAACAGAGAATCCTTGAGAGGGTTTTCTCGAGAAGATTTCTTTGAAGTGCATGAGCTCAAGACGTCCTTAAAATGCTCATTAGACATGAACATCACAGAAGACTAGAAGAAAGGCCTGGCAAGGAGATCAAGTCACGGGAGGTCAAACCTTTTAACAGTTTCCACCACGACAGAAGGGTGGGGTTAAAGGAAGGATAGCAATGATATCCATAGCATGCAGTCTCTTCAATGAAGTATTTTCAAATGTATGACTTCTTGTTTTTTAGAATTAATTTATCTTACTCATTTTCCTAAAAATCCCCTTTGGGCTAAAGTGTTTTTGTTTTTGGCTTTTTTTTTTTGGTAAAAATCCATCAGTCAATAATCTTGAAAAAGGCTCTTCTTCCTTCTTGCTGACTTCATCCTTCAATGACAACATGGATTGTTGGCTACTTAGGCCTATTGTTGGGTAGGGGCAGATCACAATTACTGAGGGAGATCTGAAGAGGAAGTTCCAACCCAGGTCACTTACAGCCTGGACATCGACAAGTTCAAAAGACAGGACTTCGAGGCTCTGATCAAAGATCTGTCTCTCCAGAACATTATGTTCCTGGGAAGCCTGAGTCCCCTGGGGACAGAACCCTCACTGCACAGTGAGATATATACCTTGTGCTGTTCATCAGATCTCACTGGTAAAGATATACTGGCCTTGGCTTTGCTACTTCTTGGCCTATTTAGAGCCAGGTTCCTGATTCAGCTGGTTTATCTCTTCCTCTTCTTTCGTACAGTCAGTCCATACCAGCCTTTAAACACATTGCCCATAGACCAAGAAGCAATCACAGAAACCATCCTAGACATAAATGAAGTAATGAAAGAAGGCTGCGAAACCCAGATCCTGTGGCTGTTCCACTCAGAGGCCAAAGAGGGTTTCCAGGAGGAGCCAGTGAAGAAGACCCCAGCAGCCACCACTTTGGGGAGGATCAGTGCTCACCACATCTTCAGAAAGGAGGCTCAGATGCACAGGCTCCTGGTCGCTGTCCTTGTGGTGGGGCAGAACTGCCCCCGGGTGCCACTTTCCAGATCGATGTGAGCAGCCTCCCAGTCACCCTTGGGACACTTGCTGAGACAAGTGAAGGATATTTCTGTATCTCACATCATCCTTCTGCTCT
This sequence comes from Antechinus flavipes, assembly GCF_016432865.1. Taxonomy (NCBI): domain Eukaryota; kingdom Metazoa; phylum Chordata; class Mammalia; order Dasyuromorphia; family Dasyuridae; genus Antechinus; species Antechinus flavipes. The sequence goes on from NC_067404.1 coordinate 24,935,858, forward strand.
GTCACAGGGGTCTCCTTTATAATGATCATCCAATAAAGTGATTGACATTTCTAAACTTATTTCTTTGTGTCTTTAGTGAATGATCGAATGAATCAACCAAGGCGTGAAAGCAGGTATGAAGCAGGTACTGAAGCAGATCAATGTGCAGGGTTCTGTGCCAGCCATGGGGTGACAGAGGGAAAAGTAAGGCTGGATTGGCCCCAGAGAACCCTAAATTCTCACGGGAGAGAGAAGACTTAGGGGTGGTGGCAGCTACAATTCAGATGGAGAATTCCCATGGTCTCTAGGGTGCAGCAATAGATCAGACACTAATGCCTCTTCTTTTAACGAGGTTTCTCCTGGTAAAATCCTACTGGTTCCTGAGGGTGAGCCTTTTCAGAGTGTCAAAGACTTTGGGTGTAAGAATGTTTTTGTCTGGGTCATCAGTCGCTGTTCCTGCAGGAGGCCAGACTGCTTCTCCACAGGGGGTCTTCTCACAGTGAACCCTGGGGACTCCTAGCTGCTCCTGGACTCCCAGGCCTGGGCTGTGTCCATCACGGTCTGAGAGGAGACGGTGGTCAAGGTGGTGAAGGAAGCTTGACCCCCTGGGCACACGCCAACCCTCTCTCCCCACTTGCTTCTTGCTTTGCTTGCTTCTTGCTGCTTCAGCTTCAGTGGCCTGGGCTGCCTTCTTCTCTGGCCAATGTGTGGCAGTTGATAGGTTCAGCTGGGCCCTGCTCCCTTGGAGTTATTTCCTTAGCTGGTAACAGAGGGTTGATATGGAAGCAGGACTTGTGTTCTGGGGGGCTGCTGCCACTCCCACAGCTCTTCGTTATATGTTTGTTGGTAGAATCTGACAAGACTTGGTGATGGTGTTGAAGAAGGTGATCCCCAACTCTATAATCAGAAAAATCTTTTCATTGATAGCTATAGGGAAGAATCTCAAAGCTCCGTAAGAATCTTAGTCATCATCTCATCCCATGTTCTCTCTCCTCTCCTCACACATGTCTTCTGTATGTTCTCTCTTCTCTCTTCCTTCTAAGCCCTGGACTTTGGTTTTTGATGTTTATATACATATAAAATCAATCAGGATTCTTCACTATCCACTTTCATGTCATCCATGGTTTTTGCCCTTGGCAAACGGACATAAAACACTGACAAAGTAAGATACAGCTTAACAGAGAAGCAGGGACCCAGTGAGGATCAGCAAAGAGCCCTAATAATGCTAATGAAGAAAACATAGCTGTTATTTCAGAAAACAAGATATGTCCTGGGTATGATGAGTTGGAAAGCCCTTCATGATCATCATCAAGGACTGAACTTTGCAGGAATTTGGAGATCTCAGATAGAGGGCATTACCCATATCTTTCCTCACTGAGTAGAGACAGGAGTAAACTGTTTTGGAGACTAAATAAATAAAGACATTTACTGGCATTCAGAAGTCAAGATGAAATGGAAAAAAAAACACAAGATAATGCTAGAGACTGAGGACACTTTTTGTTCTCAACAGTAACAAGAGGGATACAAGAGTAGGTGACAGGTTATGTCCCTCAACAGCCCCTCAGCATACACCTGCTGCAGACAACACTGACTCACATTTGAGCCTTCATTCTATTGGACCGACTCATCACCTTGTATGTCCCCTCTGCACGCGTGCCCACAGGCCCAAGGATAGTCATTGTACTTTGAGGATTGGTGAAGGGTGACAACATGGACCATCCTATAGCTTCCAGGAGATGGAGGTGACCAGAGTCCTCCTTACACTCTTGCTCTTAGGCCAGAGATCTCAGGCAGAGTCTGGCTCCATGACTCTCTCTGTGTCTTTAGTGTCAAAGCCCAGCTCTGTGGCATTTTCAGAGGGTCCTACAATTTCTGCCTTCCAAAAAGATTTGGATGAAATGATTCCTCAGCAGAGAGGAACCAAAGAAGAGGCTTTGTGGTTAGGGATGCCAGGATAACCCAAGTGAAATCTGACTTGAACATCTCTGCTCCCAGAGGGAGGGGATGGGAATGTTACCTGGTGGTCCTCAGAGATAGTGGACCAAACAAGAGTTTAAATTACATAGGCAATAACAGAAGGTATCTCACTGACACAGGGTGCAGGTGCTGGTCTAACTTCTGGTGGCAGGTGGACCAGAGGAGCTCAGGAATTGATAGTGATGGAGATGATAAAGCAGGTTTGTGTTGGAATTGTAACAAGACAGATCAGACCCCATGCAGAAACAAATTCTCACACCTTTTTCATCCTTAGCATTAATGACTGTATTAGAGGATAGTTTTCTTTTCACCAACAATAAAGAGGCAAGGAATTATTGAACCCTTTTGATCCCTTTATTTTATGATGTGAAGGGGCCCCATAACGTAACTGTTTTTTATGACAAAATTTAAACATACTTTGGACTTGCTTCTGCATTTGTTCCTGGGATGATAATGTTTGTGACTTTCTCCTGAAGCATACTATTCAGGAGCATCTCTGCTGAGTTAAAATGGCAGGTGCTCATTTTCTGTGATAGCCTAGACTGAGGTTAATCACTCTGGGCAAGTCACTCACCCTCAGTTTATTTCCTTCAATGTAAGTAAGGGATAATTATAATACCCACCTCCTCAGGGTTGTTGGAAGGAGTAAATGAGGTGATATTTGCATAGTACTATGCCTAGTTCATAAGGGGATAGAATGCAATAACCCTGATTTTTGGGTTTATCAGTATCCAGGCTTAAAGCAAGTCTGGGTACCATCATCTTCTGAAGATCTCCCTCACTAATTCAACCTGCCCTTGACTCAAAAATAACCCTAAATGTGTTGATGTCATCTGGAATTGATGCCATCCTAAAGGAAGAAGCTGTACAAAAACCATATTTGATTTAATAAAAAAAAACAGGTGATAGAGGATATATTTCTAGTGTTTGGGGATTTTTCCCCTCAAAGAAGGAAAAAAATCCATGATATTTCATTTCTCTACACTCTATATTATTATCCAAAATGCAAGTAGAAAAACATTTTTTAAGAAAAAACTAAAACAAAAGGGATAGACCATATCATTGGAGTTTGAAAATAATAACTGTTGATAACATAAAATATTTGGGAATCTATCTGCCAAGGCAAAGTAGGAACTATATGAACACAACTATAAAACATTTTTTACACAAAATCAGATCTAATAATTTGGGAAAATATCAAGTGCTCATGGACAGGCTGAGCAAATATAATAAAAATGACAATACTACTTAAATCAATCTACCTATTAAATGCTATACCAATCAAACTCCTAATAAATTATTTTATGGAGCTAGAAAAAATAATAACAAAGTTCATCAAAGAATTTTAAGGGAATTAATGAAAAAATTACCAATGAAGATAGCCTAGCTACACCAGACCTAAAACTATATTATAAAGCAGCAGTCATCAAAATCATTTGCTACTGGCTAAGAAACAGAGTAGTTGATCAGTTTAATACGTTAGGTTCACAGGACAAAATAGTCAATAATTATAGCAATCTAGTGTTTCATATACCCAAAGACCTCAGCTTTTGGGATAAGAACTCACTATTTGTCAAAACTGGAAACTATGGGCATTGTGGGCATTGACCCACACCTAACACCGTATACCAAGATAAGGTTGAAATGGATTCATGATTTAGACATAAAGAGTGATATTATAAGCAAATTAGAAGAACAAAATGTGAGGGTTAAAAAGCCTCTAGAAGCAAGGAATGCAGTTCAAGGCATATGGGAGAACCTGAGGGATGAGAGCTACCTAGTCGCAGGGGAGTCCTACATGGAGGTGGGGCGTATGCCCAGGAGGCGGTGTCTGACCTCAGGTACCACATCTCTCTCTCCTTAGTGCTCTCAAAACATAGCACACCTCCCTCCTTCTTCTCCAGCCAATCCCATTAATGCCAGGTTCCTAGAGGACCTCCCCTTCCCCCAGATCTTCAGGGGGGTATAACTATGTGCTATCTAAGAATAAAGTTCTCTTTTGCTTCACCCCTACCTACTGGTGGTCTCTCTCTGTGGGATCCGGGTTGGTGCCCGAAAACAGGTAAGTGTGGCCTAGCCGTGCCATTGACGAACGGGCATTAAGAGTAGCTCAAAGAGGAGCCACCATGTTAGAGTAGTCCATAGGGGTGTAACAAGTGGCACCCGACAGGGACAATTTTGGCTAGGACCTCACCTTGTAGCAGGCCTACAGGTAGGAAGAGAAACAGAACTCTGCTCTAGAGGGAGTAGAAAGTTTGGAAAATGGGACAGTTTGTTGTGAGGGTCCCAGACCAGGAGATACCAGGGAAAGAAGCTTATAGAATAGTAAAACAAGTAGGATTGGAAATGAATTTAAAAACGTGGGAGGTAATAGGTAGTCAGATGACTTCCTATGATAAGGAAGCTATGGGAGCCATCCTGGAATGGCATCAAGTGATTGGGGGCACTTTAAGAAGTGTAAGCTGCAATCCATTAAAAGTAGATAATGAAGTACAAATGGAGAGTCATAAAACAAATGAGGGTCATAAACCACACTTGCTGGGATCAGCCATGCCCCATAAAATGGAGCCGGTGGAAGTTAGCTATGGGAAAGAACCAAGAAATAAACAGGAAGATGAAGGAGGTGGATGTGACTTGAAAGAAGGAAGAGATAGTGAGGAAAAAGCAGGAAGTGGATATGATGGAACAGGAGGGGGCAGAGATAAGATGAGTAATGAGAAAGTAAAGAGAGAGGCATATGACCTTGAAGTAAAGGACAGTGATAAGATGAGGGAGGAGAAAGTAAGCAGAGGGAAGGTCACCTCTGTCTCCAAGGCATGGCCTTCTCCCTCCTCCCCCGCCTTCCCTGAGGAGATATGTCTCCCATCTGCTCCCTCTGTGCACACTTGTGAAGGCTTTGGAGATTCCCAGACAAGTTTAGGACAAATAATACAGAAATCTGGAAAATATAAAAGAAATGAGGATCAAATGCAGTGTGATGTAGCAGTATAGCAGCTGTGTCCCAATGTGCCCAAAGAGCATTTAGCAAAATTCAGGCTTCTGGAAATGACTAGGATTAAACAGGGTCCAGATGAACCTTTTCCTGATTTTGTGACCTGCCTACAGGCTACTGTTGAGAGGTCAGTGGGCAGAAGAGAAACCTCCAGCCTCCTTATACAGAAATTGGCAGGGGAGAATGCTAATAGTAACTGCCAGAAGGCCATGCTTACTTTAGATGGGGACCCTGGCCTGGAAGAGATAATAAAGAGATGTGAGAATGTTGGCTCCAGCGCCTTTCAAATAGATGCCCTGGCGGCTGCTGTATCTAAAGGGGTTGCAGCAGAAGACCTGCCCTGGCAGTCTGCAGACAAACAGGGGATATTCCGACCCCTGGTGGTCGCAGGTCTCAGGTACAATCTGTGAGACAGGGACATATTGAAGGCTCGTGGGGCCTCAGTTTATATACCACCTCCACAGGATTTTTAATTGGGGCCATTGGGGGTTTGGGCACCACCTTTCATATCAAGCCCAAACCATTAACATGGAAATCTAACACCCCAGTTTGGGTACCCCAATGGCCTTTATCAGCTTATAAAGCCCAAGCCTTACATGAAAAATTATGGAACAACAGTTGAAGGCCGGACATATAGAATCAACGTCCAGCCTATGGAATAGCCTTGTAATTATCATAAAGAAAAAATCTGAAAAATTCAGAATGCTAGTGGACCTTAGGACCATTAATGTTACTATTGAACCTATGGGAGCCCTACAGTCTGGCATGCCATCTCCTAATCTAGTACGTACCCAGCTGGCCAGTTACAGTAATAGACATACAAGACAGTTTCTTCTCCATCCCTGTGGCCCCAGAGGAGAAGAAAAGATTTGCTTTTACCATGCCCTCTATAAACAATGCAGGGCCTGATCTGCGCTACCAATGGAAAGTTCTCCCCCAAGGGATGTGTTGTAGCCCCACCTTATGTCAGGTGTACCTAGCGCCAGTGCTAGCACCAATTAGGAAGGTGTGGCTTCGTGCCATGATACTGCATTATATGGATGATATACTGTTATCAAGGAGCAGTGGGAAAGATCTCTCTGCCCAGCTTAAAGAGACCATGAGCACTCTCACTCCCTGGGACTCCACATGGGGACTTCTACAGTTACTAATCAGGTACCTAACTTATACTTAGACAAGGTGAATATTCTGAACCAATTTCAGAAACTAGTTGGACCAATTCAGTGGTTAAGGGCTCATGTCCTTATTCCTATTTCTTTGATGCAACTTTATATGACATCTTAAAAGGATGTAAGAGATACCCAGAGCCCATTAACATCATATCAGATAGCTTATATGCTGTCTGAGTGCTCAGAGGCATTGAGGATGCTGTCCTACAGCCTCAGAATCCTTCAATTGCTGACCTGCTTGCTGACTTGCAGCTGATTTTACAGATTAGGAAACATCCCATTTACATCCTGCATGTATACTCTCACCAGTGCTGCGCAGGAGGCATATTTGGGGGCAATGAGGTGGCAGACCACATTTTACGATGCTCCCGTCCCACAGTCACCACACCCCCTGAATGTGCCCATGATTTTCTCCACTTACCCAGTGATTCTCTATGTCGCCTTTATGGCCTCAGCTGGGAACAAGTCTGACAGATAGGGAAGCAGTGGGTTCAGTGTGTTCAGTTTCTCCCTCCTCCACCCAGTAAAGGAGTTAATCCCCAGGGCTTATTCCCCAATGATTTGTGGCAAATGGATGTGACACAGGTGGCTTTGTGGCCATCCAGGTTTGTATTGACACCTTTTCTAGAATCTTTTGGCTACAGTGGCCTCCCATGAAAACACTCCTTCAGTCATTAAACATTTGTATAGTGTTTCTCCTTTCATGGAGTTCCTAATGCCATAAAGTCCAACAATGGGCCAGCTTATACCTCTAAGCAGATGGCTACCTTCCTCTCTACATTCTCCATTAAACATGTTACAAGGATTCCCTATAATCCGCAGGGTCAGACCCTGGTGGAACAGGCCCATCATATTCTGAAGGCCACCCTTATTAAACAGAAAGGGGGAGGAAGTAGACTGAACCCCCAATGGCTCACACAGGTGAATGTGGATAAGACCTTATATACTTACAATGTTTTGTGCCTGGATAGGGATACCAGACTCTCCAGGAATGACACATTTGATACAATCTTATAGACAGGACAGAAAACTAAGCTCCATGAAAACTGCACTTCAAGCACCAGAGAACATTCAAAAGGTCCTTTGGAAGGATGAGGAAGGACATTGGCAAGGTCCATTTTTAATACTTTGGAGAGGGCCAGGATATTTATGTCGTGCAGGTCCTGATGAGGAAGGCCACTGGATTGCAGAAAGAAGGACAAGGAAAGTTGCCCCTATTAAAACAGAGGCTGAAAAAGAAGAGAAGGAGATGACCCAAGAGATGCCCGAAACAGTGCCATAGCAGAGAGATGACTACCCTTGTTGGACTGGCTTAGTGATTGGATCCAACATACTTTCCCATCCCCTTCTATTGTATCTCATGGGCTCTTATGTAGCCATTTTGTATTGTTGCTTCTTTTGCTTTTGCCTACATTGTTAGGATGCTTTATATGTATTCTTTTTTTATATATTTTATTTTATAATAACTTTATATTGACAGAACCCATGCCAGGGTAATTTTTTTACAACATTATCCCTTGCACTCGCTTCTGTTCTGATTTTCCCCCTCCCTCCCTCTACCCCCTCCTCTAGATGGCAAGCAGTCCTATATATATTAGATATGTTGCAGTTTATCCTAGATACAATATATGTTTGCAGAACCGAACAGTTCTCTTGTTGCATAGGGAGAATTGGATTCAGAAGGTAAAAATAACCCGGGAAGAAAAACAAAAATGCAAATAGTTCACATTCATTTCCCAGTGTTCTTTCTTTGGATGTAGCTGCTTCTGTCCATTATTTATCAATTGAAACTGAGTTAGGTTTCTTTGTCAAAAAAAATCCACTTCCATCAGAATACAGCTTTATATGTATTCTTTAAAAAAATTCTTTAGAGGTGCTTATGGAAGAGCTTCTCATTCATCAACATGAGAACATTGGTCTTATTAATAAAAGAGGGGGAGATGTAAGGATTAAAAAGCCTCTAGAAGCAAGAAATGCAGTTCAAGGCATGTGGGAGGACCTGAGGGATGAGAGGTTCCTACGGGGAGGTGGGGCTTATCCCCAGGAGGCGGTATCTGAACTCAGGTACCACGTCTCTCTCTTTAGTGCTCTCAAAGCCTAGCATGCCTCCTTCCTTCTTCTAGGACCAATCCCATTATGCCAGGTTCCTAGAGGACCTCTCCTTCCCCCAGATCTTCAGAGGGGTATAAATATGTGCTATATAAGAATAAAGTTCTCTTTTGCTTCACCCCTACCTACTGGTGGTCTCTCTCTGTGGGATCCGGGTTGGTGCCCGAAGACGGGTAAGTATGGCCTAGCCGTGCCGTTGATGAACAGGCATTAAGAGTAGCTCAAAGAGGAGTTACTGGGTTAGAGTAGTCCATAGGGGCGTAACACAAAAGATAATATACTTCTCAGATCTATGGAGAAGGAAGGACTTTGTACCCAAAGAATAACTGGAGTTCATTATTGAACACAAAATAATTTTGATTATATTAAGTTAAAAAGGTTTTGTACAAACAAAACTAATGCAGACTAGATTAGAAGAGAAGCAATAAAATGGGAAAACATTTTGTACATTCAAAGGCTCTGATAAAGGCCTCATTTCTAAAATATATAGAAAACTGACTCAAATTTATAAGAATTCAAGTCATTCTCCAAATGATAAATGGTCAAAGGTTATGAACAATTTTCAGATGAAGAAATTGAAACCATTTTGAGTCATATGAAAAGGTACTCTAAATCACCAGTGATCAGAGAAATGCAAATTAAGACAACTCTGAGGTTTGACTCAGATTAACTAAGATGACAGGAAAAGATAATGATGAATGTTGGAGGATATATGGGAAAACTGGGACACTAATACATTGTTGGTGGAGTTGTGAAATGATCCAACCATTCTGGAGATCAGTTTGAAACTATGCCTAAAGGACTATCAAACTGTGCATACCCTTTGACCCAGAAGTGTTCCTGCTGGGCTTATATATCAAAGAGATCTTAAAGGAGGGAAAGGGACCCATATGTGCAAAAATGTTTGTGGCACCTCTTTTCATAGTGGCAAGAAACTGGAAACTGAGTGAATGCCCATCAGTTGGAAATGGTATATGAATGTTATGAAATATTATTGTTCTATTAGAAATGACCAGCAGCATGATTTCCGAGAGGCCTGGGGAAACTTACATGAATTGATGCTAAGTGAAGTGAGCAGAACCAGGAGATCATTGTACACGATAACAGCAAGATTATATGATGATCAATTCTGATAGATGTGGCTCTTTTCAGTAATGACATTGTTCAGGCCAGTTCCAATGATCTTGTGATGTAGAGAGCCATCTGCACCCAGAGAGAGGACTGTAGAAACAAAATATAAATCACAACATAACATTTTCACTCTTTTTGTTGGTATTTGCTTGAATTTTATTTTCTTTCTCATTTTTTTCATTTTTGATCTGATCATTCTTGTGTATCAAGATAATTGTATAAATATATATGCAAATATTGGATTTAATGTATCTTTCTATCATGTTTAACTTATCGGGTTACCTGTCATCTAGGGGAGGGAGTGGGAGGAAGGGTGAGGAAATGTAGAACACAAGGTTTTGCAAGGGTCAGTGTTGAAAAATTATCCCTACAAATGTTTTGAAAATAAAAAGATTTAATAAAAAAAGAAAATCAAGTAAGAGGTAGCGGAACGATGGGGAGTGTGATGGGAGAAAATCCTAAAAATGACTAAGTTCATCTGCTCAGGAATTCCCCCACTCCCAACAAAACCTCCCCAGGGCACCTCTCTTAAGCTTGGAGAGGCTCATGTTTCATTGAGACCCTCCGATGTGCTGTACACTAACTACTCAGAGGGAGAAAATGTCCACTCTACCATGTCTAATTCCACTCTTAGTTTCTGTCCTTTCAGTGTGGTAAACTGGCCCATGGGAAGTGATCTTTTCTCCATTCCTTCCATTTTCTTCCCCTCCCTCTTTCATTTCTCCTTGCCCTTTCCCCCTTGCCCTTCTCCTTTTTCTTTCCCCCTTTTCCCCTTTTTCTTTTCCCCTTCCCTTCTCCTTTTCCCATTTTCTTTTCCCCTTCTTCCTTTCCTTTCCCCTTCTCCATTTCCCCATTCCTCGTCTCTCATTCCCTTCCCTATTCCCTTTCCCCTAGCTTTTAACCTTCCCCCTTCCTTTTTCCTTTCCCTTTTTCATTGCCTTTTATCTTTGGCTCTCTTCTTCCCCTCCCTCCCCCCTCTCTCTTCCGCCTTCTCTCCCTCCTTCTCTGCATTCCTCTGTCCCTTCTCAGTCTCTCTAGCTCTCTTCCTCTTCCCCCTTCTCTCCCTCATTTCCATTCCTCTCACCTCACTATCTCCTCTCCCCTTCAATCTTCTCTATTCTATGCCATTTTTTCCTCTCTCCCCCTTATTTTATTTTTCTCCTTCCTCACTTGGACAAATTCAAAGCTCCTATGATCAAAGTGTCCAAGAAAAAACAGGAGCTTGTCTCAGGCCATGGTGGTGTTGAATAAGGATTTGGGAAATCAAACAAGAGGTAGAGAAAGAATCAGGATGAGAAATGACAGTGGTGGCAAGACAATCTGAAAAATGAGTTTGTCTGCCCAGGAATTCCCAACCTCCCAAAAAAGGAAGCTCTCTTCAGCTTGGAGTGGCTCATGTTCGACCTCCTGCTGTGTGGATTGTAACTTGTCAGAGGGAGAAAATGGTTCCCTCTTAGTCCACCTTGCCATGTCTGGTTCCACTTTTAGTTTTTATACTTTCAGTGGGGTAAGTTGGCCAGTGGGAATTGAGCCTTCCTCCATTGCTTCCATTCTCTTCCTCTTCCCATTTCCCTTCCATCTTTCCCTTCCCCTGTCTCCTTCTCCCCCTAACTCTTCCCTTTTCCCCTTCCCTTTCAGCTTTTATCTCTCCCTTTCACAAATCTTTCCTCTTTTCCTTGCACTTTGCATACCAGCTCCCTGCCTCCCTGCCTCTCTCCTTGTCTCCTTTCTCCCTCCCTCTCTCCCTTCTCAGTCTCTCTCTCTCTTCCTCTAATCCAGGGGTCTTCAAATTACGGCCAGTGGGCCAAATGCAGCAGCTGAGGACATTTATCCCCCTCCCCCAGGGCTATGAAGTTTCTTTATTTAAAGGCCCACAAAACAAAGTTTTTGTTTTTACTATAGTCCGGCCCGCCAATAGTCTGAGGGACATTGAACTGGCCCCCTATTTAAAAAGTTTAAGGACCTCTGCCAGGTAATCCCTTCCTCTTTCCCCCTTTTCTCCCTCCTTTCCCCTCCCCTCTTCCCACTCTCTTCATCCCCCTTCCCACTTCTCTCTCCTATCCAATTTTTTTCCTTTTCTCTCCCCTTCTTTTCCATTTCTCCCTCCCTCACTTTGACAAACTCAAAGCTCCTCCATCCAAATTGTCCAAGAAAAACAGGAAGTGTTTAATAAGGATTCTGAAAATCAAGTAGGAGGAAGAGGAACAATTGGGAAGAGAAATGACAGAGATGCAAGAAAATCTAAAAATGACTGAGTTCATCTGCTCAGGAATTCCCCCCTCCCAACAAACCCTCCCCAGGTAATATCTCTTAAGCTTGGAGAGGTTCAAGTGCTGGATACTACCTTGTCAGAGGGAGAAAATGGCTCTCTCTTAGTTGATCATGTTGCTTCCATTCTCTTCTTCTCCCTTCCCCTTCTCTTTCCCAAGCTTCTACTTTTTGCTGGTTCCCCTTCCCCTTCCATCTTTCCCTTCCCCCTTTTTCCTTTCACTTAACTACCAGCTTCCTTCTTTTTTGCTTCTCTCCATGTCTCTCCTCTCCCTCCCTCCTCCTCCCCTCCCCCCTTCCCCTTCTCTCTCTCTCTCTCTTCCACCCTCTCCTTCTTTCTTCTTCTCTCCCTTCTAAGTGTCTCAACTTTCTTCCTCTTCTCCCTTCCTCTTTCCCCCTCTCTCCCTCTTTTCCCACCCCCTCTTCTCACTTTCTTCTCTACCCTTCCCACTTCTCTCTCCTGTTCCACTGTTTCCTTTTTTCCCCTTCTTTCCCTTTTCTCCCTCTCTCACTTTGACAAAGTCAAAACTCCTCCTTCCAAAGTGTCCATGAAAAACAGGAATTTGACTGAGGCCATGGTAGTGTTCAGTAAGGATTTTGAAAATCAAGCAGGAGGAAAAATTTTTTAAACAATCAAATAGGGGAAAGAGGAACAGTTGGGAAGAAAAATGACAGTGATGCAAGAAAATCCTAAAAACGACTGGGTTCATCTGCTCAGGAATTCCTCACCTCCCAACAAACCCTCCCCAGGTAATCTCTCTTAACCTTGGAGTGTCCCATGTTCTGTTCAGACTGCCTGCTGTGGGTGACAATACCTTGTCAGAGGGAGAAAATGACTCCCTTAGTCCGCCTTGCCATGTCTGTTTCCACTTTTAGTTTTTTTCCTTATAGTGTGGTAAGTTGGTCCATGAGAATTGATCCTTCCTCCATTGCTTCCATTTTCTTCTTCCCCTTCTCCTTCTCATTTTAGCTTGTTCCCATTCCTCATCCACTTTCCCTCTTGCCTTTGGCCTTCCCATTTTCCCTACCCTCTCTTTTTTTCCTTGCGCTTCACCTACCAGCTCCCTCCCTCCCTGTCTCCCCAATTCCTCCCTCTCTCTTTTTCTCTCTGCCTCTCTTCCTCCCTCTTTGTCTACCTCCCTCTTTCCCTTCTCAGTCTCCCTCTCTTCCTCTTCTCCCTTCCTTTTTTCCCTTTTCTCTCCCTCCTTTCCCCTCCCCTCTCCCCACTCTCTTCATTCTCCTCCTCTCCTCTCTCTCCTGTCTAACTTTTTCCTTTTATCCCCCTTCTTTCCCTTTTCTCCTCCCTCACTTGACAAAGTTAAAACTCCATCCAAAGAGTCCAAGAAAAACAGGAATTCAGCTGAGGCCATGGTAGTGTTCAGTAAGGATTTTGACAATTAAGTAAGAGGTAGAGGAAGAACTGGAAAGATAAATGACTGTGTTGCAAGAAAATCCTAAAAATGATTTAGTTCATCTCCCCAGGAATTCCCCACCTCCCAAAAAACCCTCCCCAGGGAAGTTTTCTTAAGCTTGGAGTGCCTTATGTTCCACTGAGATCCCTTGCTGTGCAAGATACTAACTTGTCAGAGGGGAAAAATAACTCCTTTTTAGTCCACCCTGCCACGTCTGGTTCCAATTTTTGTTTGTGTTCTTTCAGTATGGTAAACTGGCCCATAGGAATTGAGCCTTCCTCCACTGCTTCCATTCTTTTCCCCTTCCCTTTCCCCTTCTCTTTTTCACTCCCTCCCCTTGCCTGTTTCCCTTCCTCTTCCATCTTTGATTTCTCCTTCCCCTTTACTTTTCCTTTTTATTTGCCCTTTGTTTTCCTGTTCCTTCCCTCCCTCCCTCCCTCCCTGTTACCTCCCCCCTCTGTTTCTGTGATTTCTATCTATCACCATCTTTCTATGTTCATGTCTCCTATAGCAGTCCAATGAATGAAGCGCCCCAGATTGCGCAGGGTGGAACTCCTGACCCTTAGCTTTTTGTCTTGGGATGGGAGGGATTTCCTTAGGGACATAAGGGCAGCAGTGCCATCTGGTTGTTCTCAATGCTACAGAGTACAAGCAAGTTTGGACCAAGTGGGCAATGACATATTGAGTTCCATTGTAAATCCAGTATTGACATCGTATTACCTTTGATGACCAGACTAGGGGTACAGATTCAAGGGATGATATCGCTTTTAATGAGAATACGGAGGAATTGTGAATTTTGGACATGTCTGATCTAGGGCCTTCCCTTCTAACAAACCCTCATTCACAAGTATGCTGGTCATTGAGACACTCTTCCCCTTCAGACCTCACATTTGGGGGTGGCAGCTGTGCTTCAGGTCAAAGACAGTTGCCAGTAGCCTATGCAACTGGGCCTCCTTTTTGAACCCCTTCTTCCCAGTTGCTTTAAGGAACTAGTCTGGACCCAGTGGTTACAGCAGCCAAAAGGCCTGGTGACCTTGGCTTCTTTTATTGAAGCTTTGATGAAAACCAAGCTCATCCAAGGGGATGTTCAAGTAGATATTCTACCTTGGTGTCTCTACGGTACCCTTGAAATCCACTGGCTGATGAGGTTTCTGGAATCATCTTTGCACTGCATCAGTCTGTACATCACCTATAGGAGAAAGCTTTTAATCAATATAGGATGTCACTTCTCTGCATAGTGAAATAGTGGTTGCACATGGAGTGTGGGGGAAATCATCCTGGGGGATTTAGGCTTCAATGGAACAGAAGTCTCCGTGGCCATTGGGGAGGGTGAAGGCCTGCAGCCCTGGCTTCTCAGCTTGTGGTTGCTAAGAACTGAGTTAAGCTTAGGCTGTAGCCTCCCTGGAGATCTATCTCAAGAACTGTGACCTGTGTCCCTACCTAATGGTCCTGTGGGCCTTACTCACTAAAACTCTATGACAAGATTGGTTCGTGAGGCCAAGATCAAGGAGGAGACATTAAAAAAACTTCACTTTTGATTTCATGGGGGTTGCAATAGTCCAGTTTTTGTTTTATTACAATGCTTTTAATAGAAAACAGGAAGACTCCCCAGAAATTTCAGTTATCTCCATGATGCATTATTATGCTAAAAAATAACAGAAAGAGGGGTTGTAGGAAAATGAGTAAAGGAAAAAGACAGTGAAATTCAAGTTCAGTTGAGATATATTTTACCAGGCTTTCCCAAAGAAAACCATGATCTGAAGAGCCTTGTCATCCTCAAGTCTGAATTCCTCTCTATGTCTGAAGGAATTCTAGCTTCACTGATGGAATGAAATAAGGGGTCTTTCAATTTTGCACAAGCCAGACTTCTATTCTGCCCTTCCAGCAAGTATAATGGGTTGTGAGTGGTTCATGGGGCTGAGTTCAGTCATTTCTTCTGGCCAAGAATTATCCACTTCCCAGAATATCTTCCCAAGGGAATCTGCTAAGCTTGGAGTGGGTGAGGTTAATGAAAAGAGAAAGGAAAAATAATTTAAATCAGAAAATATTACACTAAGTTTGCTTATGATATCAAGTATCTCGAGATCACTAGCATTCCCTTATCTTCTCAGATTTTCAGGACCATTAGAATCCATGGTGAGTAGGGGTAGGAATAGGAGTAGGAATGCATTGAGGAATAAGCACTTTGCCTCCTCTGCACTTCAAGGAAGTGTAATGGGTTCTGGTGGTTTATAGGGCCAAGTTTGCCTCAGTTGGGTTACTTGCCCAGGAATCACCCATCTTTGCAGATTCTGTGTTAAGCTTGGAGTAGGTGAGGTTCCAGGGAGACCCCCCACTGTGCTGGACACTGCCTGCCCTGAGAGAAAACCTGGTTCCACTTTTTATTTCTGGCCTTTCAGTGTGGTCAGCTGGCCCATGGGAATTGGGCCTTTCTCCTTGGCTCCCATCCTCTGCCTTTGTCTGTCACCTCCCCTTTTCCTTTCCCTTTTGTTTTTGCTTTCCCTTTCTTTCTCTCTCTGTCTCTTTCTAGAAGACCCTAGTTCCTAGAGATCACCTCCACAGTCCTCCAGCTTCTGGAAGGTGGAGCACAAAAGGCTGGCAGCGACCATGCTGCATCTTCCATCCACACTGTCCTGCAAGCCAGCTCTCCAAACCTCACCCCTAATCACATTCTCCCAACTCTGACCAGTATATACACTTGCCCCTTGGGGAGCTGGGTGAGGAAAGGGGACTGGAAACATTTTTTTTCCATCTGGAAAGGGAACTTGTGATTGCCGAAGGAGTCAGAAGGGAGAGAGCCAGATTCCCTCCTGGACTCAGTGTCCTAGTATTGAGCTCGCACAGGATGCTCAAGAGATGGGGAGTGATTTTTGCCAAGGGAGGATTGACAAGGTCAGGGGGAGAGAAGAACTGGGCCCATGGAGTGGCTGAGCTCAGCAGGTTCATCACATACAAAGTCTGTGAAAAGCCACAAGAAATGTCTCTGACAAGGAGGGCAGACCCTTCTGCATGCACAGAGACCTTGTACAGCAAAACCTCGGTGACCTCCATCTCATAGGACAGCTTCACTCAAATCTCGTGACTCAAAACATAGTAGAAGTACAATCCTTTTAAGGATCTGTTGAGTCTGTGGTCAGGTGGGATAAGAGGCTTTTCCCTGTTCACCAAACCAGACCTTTCTTCTGCTCTTCCAGAAAATAGAATATGTTCTAGAAGATGCAGGGCAAGGTCGAGTCCAGTCAGGGCCTCTGGTCAGGAATCACCCATCTCTCCACCTCCAATCACTCCCCGGGGAGTCCGTGTTAAGCCTGCTGTGTGTCCAGTTCCAGGCAGACCCCCTGCTGGGCTGGCAGCTCCCTTCCCTACTGGAAAAGATGCCATCCTCTTAGTCCCACCTCCCCCACCTGGTCCCAGTTCTGGTCCTGGTCCTTGGGATGGTGTCAGTCACAAGCCAGGGTTGTTTGTTGTTGTTGTTGTTGTTGTTGTTGTTGTTGTTGTTGTTGTGTTTTTTCTCCAATTATTTAGTTTACTAACGGGCCTCTGGCAGGAGGGCAAGAGTTGGGGAAGAGAGGTGAGCAGGTTCAGGGGCTTGCCCCTCAGCTTTGTATCCCTGGGATGGGGGAGATCATCAGAGTTACTAATGTGACTCCTGGTGGGGCACTGATCCAAGGATGTGAATGCAGAATGTGAAACTGTTCAATTCTCCCAAGTTCTTACTGAGCTCTCCTGGTTTTTGTCCCAAGCACACCCTTTTCTTTCCTATGCTTAGGGCCCTTTCTGGGGTTGGTCATGGCGAAGGGGTGACCCAGGGTCATTAGTGTGTTTCCAGAATTTTTTTTGTCCTTCATAAATTGTATCAGGAAATCTGGGAACTGTTCCCCCTGGTTGGGGAGATGAGGTAGGGAGACGGCCTTTCCCCATCACCCCTGTCTCTGTGACTTGAGCAAGTTTGAATTGTTGCTCCAGGAGGGTAGAGGGGATGACATGTACAGGAGAAGGAGCTTGTGGGAGAAGAGGTTGACTTGTGGGAGACGGGTGAGTGAGGCTGAGTATATGGCCAAAAATGGAAGGAATCACAACATAAGCAGTTTCCGTTAGGATTCCTTCTTTTATTTGTGTGAGCAGGTGGCAGTTGGGATGCCAGTAGATGATGATGTGGATGTGGATGCAGGAGAGTTGGGGATTTGGGGCAGATTTGAACAGAGTCCTCCTTTTTAACAAACCTCTTCTCCATTGTGGTCCTTAGTATCAACAGTTGCTTTAACACTAACAATAAAAACACAACAATAAAAACATTCAATCATTTTATTTGCTGATCCAAATCAAGGTTCCCCCATCACAAGCTACTGCATGAGTAGGAATACAAAGATATTCTGTGTTATCAAGGTCCATAAGAAAGATAATGTCTTCTCTTCTCTTCCTCTTCAGCTTAGTAGTATTCAGGGGTGAATCTGCTGCACCAGAACGATAATGTTTAGGAATATCTTCGGTCTGGGTCTCTCTTTTGAAATTGTTGTGATCTCCAAGTTGCTCCAAAGAGACCTGAGCTTGGGACATTCTTTGTGGGTTTTTCTGGGAAATAGTCGTTGTTCATTGGTGGAAACATCCTAAAATATGAATCATCAGGTCTTCCAATATGAAAACGTGGTGAACAGTGAGATGCTCCAAAAGGATAGTCGCTTGTCTCCCTCTTCATGGGGGGCATTTCTGGTAAACCCTCTTTGCCTTTTAGTGGCACCTGCCCATAAGCTTCAGGACCTGGGAATCTTCTTGGAGGCTGTGGTGAACAGCTGTGTCCCCCAAAATAATGGCCACTAGGTTCTTTCTTCATGCGTTTCCCTGGGAATTGATCTTTGCCCAGTGGTTGGAATCCTGCAAAACCTTGGGGATCAAGGCCATGATTTTGAAAGTGTGGTGGGTATGGCCCAGATGCCCCAAAGAATTGGTCACCTGCAGCCCTCTTCATGGGGCTCTCTGTGCAACCAGTTTTACCCCATGGTTGGATTAGCCCCCAAGGGTGGGAATCCGGGCTTCTTTTTTTAACTTCCTCTGAGCACCCAGCTGCCCCAAAGAAATGGCCACCAGGAACAACCTTCATGGGCATCTGTGAGTAACCATTTTTGTGTCCTGGTTGGGTCAGCCAAACAGATTGGGGATCGGGGTCTCCTTTGGGAAGTTGTGGTGAGCTCCAGACTGAACCATAGGAACAGTCACCTGGAACCCTCTTGGTGGATGTCTGTGGGACACCAACTTTGCCCCGTAATTGGATCTGCCAAAAAGCCTGGAGATGGGTGTCTCCTTTCAAACTGTCAGAACTGGTCCTGAGGAGTACACCTTCAGGCACAACTTCAATTTCCATGACCTACCTTCCTCTAAAGAGGCTGGTATGTCTCTGAAATGACCTTGAGATCGAAGGAGGGGAAAAGGAACCCGAGTTCACTTCAGCTACCAAAAGTCACTGTAAAGGCAGGTAGATTTTCATCCAAGCAATAAGATTTGGGAAAGATTGTAGACCTCACTGTGAAATGATAACATCCCTGAAGATTTTCAATGAAACTCGGGGGTGGGGTGGGAGGGGGATGGGGGGGAGGTTTTGGAGAGGGCTACAGCACTCCCTTCCTAGCTTGTTAGTGTCCAGGCTTTGAATAAACTTAGGTTCTAATCTCCCCTCAAGCCCTCTCTCAAGGATTGGGTCCTGCTCTCTACCTAACAATAGGCCAGATTTGCTAACAATGGTTGTGCTGGCAGGCTGTAGAAGCTTGTTTACAAACAAACAAAAGCAGTAACACTGATTTTTTTTCAAGTTTTAAAAATGTTTTTTAAAATTTTAATATTTTTATTTTCCCCAGTTACATATAAAATATTTTTACATTTGTTTTTACAACTTTGAGTTTCAGATTCTCTCCCCTCCTTCCTCCCATTGAGAAGGCCGATGTGAAATTATGTATAACATTTCTATAAAGGCCATGTTTTGAAAGAAAAGAGATTCTCCACCCCCAAAAAAAACACTCTGGAGAAAAAAATTTTCTTGTCACCTTCTGTTTCTTACATCATTACAGCTATCCCCAGTATTCTTTCCTTAATTCCTTTCTATGGGCCATCCCATAAAACAATTAGTTTTACCTATTGATGTTCTGACTCAGTAGTGTGTACCAAATTTCTGAAAGCCATCTTATGTGATGAAAAACTCACACTGGGTAAGCGCCCATGTGGAAGCCAGAAAAAGACTCTCAGAGGCTCCAGGAAGACCCCCTGCTGTGCTGGACACTGACTGTCCTAATGAGGATTAAGATTTCTCCTTGGTCCTCTATGCCCAGCCTGGTCCCAGTTTTGGTTGTTGCCTTCAGGTGCGCTTAAGAGGCCCCAGGGATTCTTTATTTTTATTTTTTAATTCCTACATATAACCTCTAGCAGAATGGTCAGCAAGAGAGCAGAGAATTTAAGCTTCTTTTCCCTAGGATGGGAGGGGATCATCAGGGTCATGAGCAAAGCAGAATTGAAGTAGCTCGACAGAAACACAAGATGCACAAAATTAGAGAATCCACCCTAAGTGTTCATGGGGTCAATTTGTGCCGGACCTGTGGCAGAGCATTCTGAGCTCCTTTGGGTCTGAGTGATCACAATTGGACACACGGTACCTTGGCCCCAACATAGGGTATCATCGTGCTCCTCTTCAAGAACAAAGGGTGGCCAACCAACCATTTTACAAATCAGCTCTCCTGAATAATCTCCTAAAAAACTGTGAAAACATGGGCACCCGGGGGTGGCTGGGGCCTGGCTTCTCACATGCCTTCACTGGAGCCATGGAGTCTTAATCACTTTGTTCCATTCACTTTTGATTGGGGTCAGGGGGCAGGGAGAGGGGAGGGGGGGCTGGTTGTGGTTCTCCTTTCCACTGCCATTGTTGTAGTAGGTGCACACATATGTATGTGTGTGAGTGTGTATGTTTTTCCTTTATTCCGATGTCTTTTCATTATCATAATATAGGACATATAATACATTCAATAGAACTTGTTCAGCCATTTTCCAACAGACCCCATCTCGTCCATTTCCAATTCTTAGCTGCTGCAGAAAAGCACTACTATAATTATTGTGATGTATATGGTGAAGATCTTCTTATCAATATCTGCTCTGAGATATAACCATTTATTAAGTACCTGTTTCTGTGCCAAGGAGTATGCAAAGAACTTTTGTCAATATTATCTCATTCAAGCCCAGTCAAAGAGTCTCTATTTCAAAGTGTAATCATTTTAGTCCTTTGATTTTCCAAATATTTTTAAAAGGATTGCAATATGGTAAAAATTCCCCTTTAAAAATAATATATTGTTTTATTTGGGGAGGGGGATAGGAGATGTGAGCTTTTCCCCTTTGCACACTGGAGTAATTTCAGTAATTTCATTTTTGTTTATTTTTATCTTGTTTTAAGAAAGTGCCAGCAGGAAGTTTTTTTAAGGGAAATGGCTAATGAAAAGAGAAAGGAAAAATAATTTAAATCAGAAAATATTACACTAAGTTTGCTTATGATATCAAGTATCTCGAGATCACTAGCATTCCCTTATCTTCTCAGATTTTCAGGACCATTAGAATCCATGGTGAGTAGGGGTAGGAATAGGGGTAGGAACGCATTGAGGAATAAGCACTTTGCCTCCTCTGCACTTCAAGGAAGTGTAATGGGTTCTGGTGGTTTATAGGGCCAAGTTTGCCTCAGTTGGGTTACTTGCCCAGGAATCACCCATCTTTGCAGATTCTGTGTTAAGCTTGGAGTAGGTGAGGTTCCAGGGAGACCCCCCACTGTGCTGGACACTGCCTGCCCTGAGAGAAAACCTGGTTCCACTTTTTATTTCTGGCCTTTCAGTGTGGTCAGCTGGCCCATGGGAATTGGGCCTTTCTCCTTGGCTCCCATCCTCTGCCTTTGTCTGTCACCTCCCCTTTTCCTTTCCCTTTTGTTTTTGCTTTCCCTTTCTTTCTCTCTCTGTCTCTTTCTAGAAGACCCTAGTTCCTAGAGATCACCTCCACAGTCCTCCAGCTTCTGGAAGGTGGAGCACAAAAGGCTGGCAGCGACCATGCTGCATCTTCCATCCACACTGTCCTGCAAGCCAGCTCTCCAAACCTCACCCCTAATCACATTCTCCCAACTCTGGCCAGTATATACACTTGCCCCTTGGGGAGCTGGGTGAGGAAAGGGGACTGGAAACATTTTTTTTCCATCTGGAAAGGGAACTTGTGATTGCCGAAGGAGTCAGAAGGGAGAGAGCCAGATTCCCTCCTGGACTCAGTGTCCTAGTATTGAGCTCGCACAGGATGCTCAAGAGATGGGGAGTGATTTTTGCCAAGGGAGGATTGACAAGGTCAGGGGGAGAGAAGAACTGGGCCCATGGAGTGGCTGAGCTCAGCAGGTTCATCACATACAAAGTCTGTGAAAAGCCACGAGAAATGTCTCTGACAAGGAGGGCAGACCCTTCTGCATGCACAGAGACCTTGTACAGCAAAACCTCGGTGACCTCCGTCTCATAGGACAGCTTCACTCAAATCTCGTGACTCAAAACATAGTAGAAGTACAATCCTTTTAAGGATCTGTTGAGTCTGTGGTCAGGTGGGATAAGAGGCTTTTCCCTGTTCACCAAACCAGACCTTTCTTCTGCTCTTCCAGAAAATAGAATATGTTCTAGAAGATGCAGGGCAAGGTCGAGTCCAGTCAGGGCCTCTGGTCAGGAATCACCCATCTCTCCACCTCCAATCACTCCCCGGGGAGTCCGTGTTAAGCCTGCTGTGTGTCCAGTTCCAGGCAGACCCCCTGCTGGGCTGGCAGCTCCCTTCCCTACTGGAAAAGATGCCATCCTCTTAGTCCCACCTCCCCCACCTGGTCCCAGTTCTGGTCCTGGTCCTTGGGATGGTGTCAGTCACAAGCCAGGGTTGTTTGTTGTTGTTGTTGTTGTTGTTGTTGTTGTTGTTGTTGTTGTTGTTGTTGTTGTTGTTGTGTTTTTTCTCCAATTATTTAGTTTACTAACGGGCCTCTGGCAGGAGGGCAAGAGTTGGGGAAGAGAGGTGAGCAGGTTCAGGGGCTTGCCCCTCAGCTTTGTATCCCTGGGATGGGGGAGATCATCAGAGTTACTAATGTGACTCCTGGTGGGGCACTGATCCAAGATGTGAATGCAGAATGTGAAACTGTTCAATTCTCCCAAGTTCTTACTGAGCTCTCCTGGTTTTTGTCCCAAGCACACCCTTTTCTTTCCTATGCTTAGGGCCCTTTCTGGGGTTGGTCATGGCGAAGGGGTAACCCAGGGTCATTAGTGTGTTTCCAGAATTTTTTTTGTCCTTCATAAATTGTATCAGGAAATCTGGGAACTGTTCCCCCTGGTTGGGGAGATGAGGTAGGGAGACGGCCTTTCCCCATCACCCCTGTCTCTGTGACTTGAGCAAGTTTGAATTGTTGCTCCAGGAGGGTAGAGGGGATGACATGTACAGGAGAAGGAGCTTGTGGGAGAAGAGGTTGACTTGTGGGAGACGGGTGAGTGAGGCTGAGTATATGGCCAAAAATGGAAGGAATCACAACATAAGCAGTTTCCGTTAGGATTCCTTCTTTTATTTGTGTGAGCAGGTGGCAGTTGGGATGCCAGTAGATGATGATGTGGATGTGGATGCAGGAGAGTTGGGGATTTGGGGCAGATTTGAACAGAGTCCTCCTTTTTAACAAACCTCTTCTCCATTGTGGTCCTTAGTATCAACAGTTGCTTTAACACTAACAATAAAAACACAACAATAAAAACATTCAATCATTTTATTTGCTGATCCAAATCAAGGTTTCCCCATCACTAGCTATTGCATGAGTAGGAATACAAAGATATTTTGTATCATCAAGATCCGCAAGAAAGATAGTGTCATCTCCTTTCTTCCTTTTTATCTTAGTAGTATTCAGGGGTGGATCTGCTGCACCAGAATGATAATGGTTAGGAAATTCTTGGTCAGGGTCTCTCTTTTGAAACTGTGGTGACCTCCCCGTTTCCCCAAAGCAACCTGAGCATGGAAATTTCTTTGGGGTTATCTCTGGGAAACAGTCACTGCTCATTGGTGGAACCATCCAAAAATATGTATGATTAGGGCTTCCAATATGAAAATGTGGTGAATAGTAAGATGCCCCAAAAGGATAGTCGCTTGTCTCCCTCTTCATGGGGGGCATTTCTGGGAAATAGTAATTATTCATTGAGGAAAACATCCAAAAATATGGATCATCACATCTTCCCATATGAAAATATGGTGAAAAGCAAGATGCCCCAAAAGGATAGCCACTTGGATCCCTGTTCATGGGGGATATCTCTGGGAAATAGTCATCATTCCTTGAAGGAAACATCCAAAAATATTGATCATCAGGGCTTCCAATATGAAGATGTGGTGAATAGCAAAATGCCCCAAAAGGATAGCCTCTTGTCTCCCTCTTCATGGGGGGCTTCTCTGGGAAATCATCTGTGTCTTTTAGTGGCACCTGCCAAGAAGCCTGAGGGCCGAGATATCTTCTTTGATCCTGTGCTGAAAGGCTGTGTCCCCTAAAACGATGGCCACTGGGAACTCTCTTCATGTGTTTCCTTGAGAAATGATTTTTGCCCACTGGTTCAGATGCTGCAAGAGTTTTGGGATCAAGGCCATAGTTTTGAACTTTTTGTGAGGATGACCCAGATGCCCCAAAGAATTGGTCTCCTGCAGCCCTTTTCTTGGGATTCTTTCTAAAACCGACTTTATCTCCTGGTTGGATTAGCCCCAAAGAGTGGGAATCTGGGCTTCTTTTTTTAACTTTCTGTGAGCACCCAGCTGCCCCAAAAGAATGGTCCCCTGTAGCAACCTTTTTGGGCCTCTGTGGATAATCATCTTTGCCTACTGGTTGGGCCAGACAAATAGATTGGGGATCGGGGTCTCCTTTGAGAAGCTGTGGTGAGCGCCTGATTGAACCATAGGAACAGTCACCTGGAACCCTCTTGGTGGATGTCTGTGGGACACCAACTTTGCCCCGTAATTGGATCTGCCAAAAAGCCTGGAGATGGGTGTCTCCTTTCAAACTGTCAGAACTGGTCCTGAGGAGTAAACTTTCAGACACAACTTCAATTTCCATGACCTACCTTCTTCTAAAGAGGCTGGTATGTCTCTGAAATGACCTTGAGATCGAAGGAGGGGAAAAGGAACCCGAGTTCACTTCAGCTACCAAAAGTCACTGTAAAGGCAGGTAGATTTTCATCCAAGCAATAAGATTTGGGAAAGATTGTAGACCTCACTGTGAAATGATAACATCCCTGAAGATTTTCAATGAAACTCGGGGGTGGGGTGGGAGGGGGATGGGGGGGAGGTTTTGGAGAGGGCTACAGCACTCCCTTCCTAGCTTGTTAGTGTCCAGGCTTTGAATAAACTTAGGTTCTAATCTCCCCTCAAGCCCTCTCTCAAGGATTGGGTCCTGCTCTCTACCTAACAATAGGCCAGATTTGCTAACAATGGTTGCCATCACTTCAGAGTGCTGGCAGGCTGTAGAAGCTTGTTTACAAACAAACAAAAGCAGTAACACTGATTTTTTTTCAAGTTTTAAAAATGTTTTTAAAAATTTTATATTTTTATTTTCCCCAGTTACATATAAAATATTTTTACATTTGTTTTTACAACTTTGAGTTTCAGATTCTCTCCCCTCCTTCCTCCCATTGAGAAGGCCGATGTGAAATTATGTATAACATTTCTATAAAGGCCATGTTTTGAAAGAAAAGAGATTCTCCACCCCCAAAAAAACACTCTGGAGAAAAAAATTTTCTTGTCACCTTCTGTTTCTTACATCATTACAGCTATCCCCAGTATTCTTTCCTTAATTCCTTTCTATGGGCCATCCCATAAAACAATTAGTTTTACCTATTGATGTTCTGACTCAGTAGTGTGTACCAAATTTCTGAAAGCCATCTTATGTGATGAAAAACTCACACTGGGTAAGCGCCCATGTGGAAGCCAGAAAAAGACTCTCAGAGGCTCCAGGAAGACCCCCTGCTGTGCTGGACACTGACTGTCCTAATGAGGATTAAGATTTCTCCTTGGTCCTCTATGCCCAGCCTGGTCCCAGTTTTGGTTGTTGCCTTCAGGTGCGCTTAAGAGGCCCCAGGGATTCTTTATTTTTATTTTTTAATTCCTAC
The DNA here is from genome assembly GCF_016432865.1 of Antechinus flavipes. NCBI lineage: Eukaryota > Metazoa > Chordata > Mammalia > Dasyuromorphia > Dasyuridae > Antechinus > Antechinus flavipes. Next base: position 24,961,047 of record NC_067404.1, read on the forward strand.
ATATAACCTCTAGCAGAATGGTCAGCAAGAGAGCAGAGAATTTAAGCTTCTTTTCCCTAGGATGGGAGGGGATCATCAGGGTCATGAGCAAAGCAGAATTGAAGTAGCTCGACAGAAACACAAGATGCACAAAATTAGAGAATCCACCCTAAGTGTTCATGGGGTCAATTTGTGCCGGACCTGTGGCAGAGCATTCTGAGCTCCTTTGGGTCTGAGTGATCACAATTGGACACACGGTACCTTGGCCCCAACATAGGGTATCATCGTGCTCCTCTTCAAGAACAAAGGGTGGCCAACCAACCATTTTACAAATCAGCTCTCCTGAATAATCTCCTAAAAAACTGTGAAAACATGGGCACCCGGGGGTGGCTGGGGCCTGGCTTCTCACATGCCTTCACTGGAGCCATGGAGTCTTAATCACTTTGTTCCATTCACTTTTGATTGGGGTCAGGGGGCAGGGAGAGGGGAGGGGGGGCTGGTTGTGGTTCTCCTTTCCACTGCCATTGTTGTAGTAGGTGCACACATATGTATGTGTGTGAGTGTGTATGTTTTTCCTTTATTCCGATGTCTTTTCATTATCATAATATAGGACATATAATACATTCAATAGAACTTGTTCAGCCATTTTCCAACAGACCCCATCTCGTCCATTTCCAATTCTTAGCTGCTGCAGAAAAGCACTACTATAATTATTGTGATGTATATGGTGAAGATCTTCTTATCAATATCTGCTCTGAGATATAACCATTTATTAAGTACCTGTTTCTGTGCCAAGGAGTATGCAAAGAACTTTTGTCAATATTATCTCATTCAAGCCCAGTCAAAGAGTCTCTATTTCAAAGTGTAATCATTTTAGTCCTTTGATTTTCCAAATATTTTTAAAAGGATTGCAATATGGTAAAAATTCCCCTTTAAAAATAATATATTGTTTTATTTGGGGAGGGGGATAGGAGATGTGAGCTTTTCCCCTTTGCACACTGGAGTAATTTCAGTAATTTCATTTTTGTTTATTTTTATCTTGTTTTAAGAAAGTGCCAGCAGGAAGTTTTTTAAGGGAAATGGCTAATGAAAAGAGAAAGGAAAAATAATTTAAATCAGAAAATATTACACTAAGTTTGCTTATGATATCAAGTATCTCGAGATCACTAGCATTCCCTTATCTTCTCCTCAGATTTTCAGGACCACTAGAATCCATGGTGAGTAGGGGTAGGGATGCATTGAGGAATAACCACTTTGCCTCCTCTGTACTTCAAGGAAGTATAATGGGTACTGGGGATCTATAGGGCCAAGCTTGGCTCAATTAGGTAACCTGCCCAGGAATCACCCATCTCTCCAGATTCTGTGTTAAGCTTGGAGTAGGTGAGGTTCCAGGGAGACCCCTTGTGTGCTGGACACTGCCTGCCCTAAGAGAGAGCATGATCCCTTCTTTGTCCACTTTCCCCTGTCTAGTTTCACTTTTTGTTTCTGGCCTTTCAGTGTGGTCAGCTGACCCATGGGAATTGGGCCTTTCTCCATTGCTCCCATTCTCTTCCTTTGCCAGTACCCTCTCCTTTCCCTTTTGCTTTTGCTTTCCTCCTCTCCTCCTCTCCCCTCCCCTCCCCTCCCCTCCCTTTCCTTCCCCTCCCCTCCCTTTTCTCTCTCTCTCTCTCTCTCTCTCTCTCTCTCTCTCTCTCTCTCTCTCTCTCTCTCTCTCTCTCTCTCTCTCTCTCTCCTCCTTTCCCCCTTTCCCCATCTCTCCCTTTCTCCCTCTCATACTCTCACTCTCGAATTCTAGGTTCTAGGGGTCACCGGGACAATTCTCTAGCTTCTACAAGGTGGTATTTCAAAAGCGAAAGCAAGAGAAAGATGTAGAGAGAGGAAATATTAGCCCTTGTCACTGAGACTTGGCTGACAGACTAGGTCAAAGGTCAGGTCTTCAGTGCTCTGACCAAAGCAAGCTCTGATCTCTCTAGAACATGATGCCTCTAGAAAGCCTGGGTACCCAGGGTTAGCACACTCCCTTCAGAGTGAGGTCCCCACCTTGTACAGTTCATCATATACTGTGGATATCAATCTACCTGCTTGGCCTTTGCTTCGTGAAGGCAGAATTGGGCCCAGGTTCCTGCTTGGCCTCCTCCATCCTGAAGGCTTCTTTGGGAAACCAGGGTAATTCCAGCCTGAATTCAGTTAGGCCACAAACCCAGAAGAAATTTGTGAAATTCTTCCCCTAAAGATGAGAGATCCAGTGATAGTATGCTTTGGTTTCCAGACACAGTGGATGGTCCACCCAGAGAGCAAAGAGAGTTTCCAGGAAGAGCCAGCGGAGAGGAGCCACCATTGTGGGATGGCTCAGTGCTCACCACACCTTCAGAATTTAGGCTCAGATCCACAGCTTTTTGGGAGCTGTCCTTGTGCTGGATTAGAGAGACTCCCAGATGCCAGTTTCCAGCTGGAATTGAGCAGCAGCTCCAGTCACCTTTGGGACTCTTGCTGAGAAAAGTCAAGCACATTTCTGGGATGTTTATCATCTTCCAGTTCTGTCACAGGGGCCCCTTTATACTGATCATTAAATAAAATAATTCAAACTTCTCAGTGTGTGTGTCTGTGTCTCTAGTGAATAAATGAATCAACAAAAATAAGTATGAGTGAATGAATGCCAGAGACCATGTCCTTGGGGGACATGCCAGAGACCATGTCCTTGGAATCAAAGAGCTAAAGAAGAATGTAATTGCCTGCACATAAATTCTGAAGCTACAACCTTATCGTAAACAAACTATACACCCTAAACTCCTGAGACAAGATGATGTGTGTCCCAGAAAATTGGCCCTATCAGCCCAGGTGCAAGATAACAATTAGGCTCCAGGATGTCTGCCACACATCTGGTGTGACATTCTTTACTTTGCTACCCCCCATTCAGAAATGTATTTAACTAGACCCTCTTCACTCATTAAACTGAGACTTTGTTTCACCCCAACTGGTCTCCCTCCTCATTTCTAACCCCATTCCTTTTCAGGCCTAGCCTTACAGACAAATGCCAGCCTCAGGACCCACACTTTGATGACCTGCTGGACGGGTCATTTGGCGCCCAAACGTGGGGCCCCGAGGCTGGACATTTGCCCGGCAGATTAAGAAGAGTTAAGAAGAAGCTCGTCCGGACCCGCTACGAGATCGCTCTACAGAGAGCCCCGCAGATCGCTCTACAGAGAGCCCTGCAGATCCCTCCACAGAGAGCCCCGCAGATCGCTCCACAGAGAGCCCCGCAGATCGCTCCACAGAGAGCCCCGCAGATCGCTCCACGGAGAGCCCCGTAACTGAAAGGTGAGTGAATCATCTGCCGCATTCATGGGAACTAGAAAGAGGAGTAAAAATTCCCCGTCAGGGATCATTGAGATCCCTCCCGTCCAGTCCCCGTCAGAGATCATTGAGATCCCTTCCGTCAAGTCTATCTACCCCCCACTTCCCAAAGTAGGGACTCCCCCCGTAGAAAGCAATCTCGCATACCCCGTCTTCCCCGCCCCCCAACCTAAACTCCCTGTAAAAACTCAGAATGCCCTTAGCGCCTCAGACGTTGGTGAATTAGAAAGCAAGGCCGCAGGGTATATTCTACCTCCTCACAGCTTGCCCTTTCTTACTGCCCCGATAATTAATTACCCAAAGCGGTGAGACCCTTGAAGAATATTATGTGTTATATGTTTGTTTAATGTTGTAACTGTGTAGTCTGTGTGATGTGTGTTCTATGTTCTGTGTGATTTGTCTGTTTTATTGGTTGGAAAAATTTTTAAGAACATCGTTGCAACTATGCTTACTAAAACGGAGCTCCATGTCTGTCTGTGTGTGTCTGTGTTAAAAGGTACCAAGCTTGTAAGAGATAAGGAGTCAGCCTCTGTGTGCAGGCTTAGCAAATATCAAGAAGCTTGAAAAATCTTTCTCTCTCTCTCTCTCTCTGTCTCTGGCTGACTGCAGCAGCCTGTGAGACAAAGGGAGAAAAGTGAGAGAAAGGAAGAAAAGGAAATGAAAAAATAGATTGAAAGGGATTTGGAATTTCGGAAAGTTAAAATATGTATATAGAAGACCAGTGTGCTAACATTTAAAGGAAAGAAGTTTGAATGGAATATCTGGGCATTCTCTGTGAAGGCAGAGAAAAAGCACTAAATGGGTTTGGAAAAAGGGAATTCAACAAACTTCTCTCTGGGGGTGGAGGTCCTGGAAACAGCCCCTAGTCTGTTTTTGCTGATTTAAAAGCTTTGTTAAGTTTTAAGAACAATGATTAAGAAATTTGGGAATTGGTTGTTTGAAAATTTGCTTGTGATTTTAAAACTTTTAACCTGTTGTACTAATTTGTAAGTAAGGAAAAGCCTACTAGAGTAAAGAGCAATAAAATTCAAGCTTATCCTGGCCTGGGCAATAAAAAGCTCTGGAGATAAGAAGCTAATAGCTGTTAGAAGAAATGTGGTAGAAGAAAAACTTTTAAAAACAGCTGTATTAGTTTGATTCAGTTTGTTACCTTCTGAAATATATTGAGTTATTTGTTAACATAAGTTATACTTTAAAACCAGCTCTGCTGGACATGTGTGGGTTTTTGGAAGTTTCAGGGAGAAAGAGAAGGTTGGAAATGGGTGAATTTGGGAAGAAACCTGATATTGGGAAACTGATGGGTTAAATCTTGAAAAGGATCCCCATTAGGAAATTTGAATGGGGAACCTGAGAGTTTTTTCTAGGGGGCAGGAGTGGGGGAAGGGTGGCCATGTGGAATCCTCTCCTCCCCTCACCCCCCTGAGTATGTTCCTGCCGCTTTTTTTCTTATCTGATTACGGCCAGTTCTGCAAACTGATTTTTAAGGACATACTTTTAAGTTAATTGATTGAATATTTGTTTCTTGATACATAAATATTTTCTTGGTTGAGGAATATGGTCATAAATGTGATCCATAATTTGGTACAAATATTTCTAAAAGTTTAATTGCTATGTTAAAAAAAAAACCTTCTTGAATTCTTTTATGTGGAATTGGGTCTTTTGTATAAGTTTAAATTGATTGTATTGGGTCATCCTGAGGTTATTTAAAGGGCCTCTGAAAATAATAGTTTTTTTCTTTGTCCTTTTGAAAATGTTTCTGTTATGGACAATATGCAATTTGGGATATTTTTCTATGTATTGGGTATTTTAAAAGCAAAATGATTTGTATGTATAATGTTCACTCATGTAACATCTACCCAGATATGATAATTGTTCTAAGTTGTGAACTTACTGAGACGAAGAAATTTCTTTCTGTTATTACTACAAGGTTATGATAAATAATTGTTTAAGAGTTATCAGAAATTTGATTAATGACATCTGTTATTGGAGGTAAAAGTTTTTGGCTTAGAGTTAATTAGTTAATGCTGTTTGGGAGTTTTAAAGCTCCACCCTGTGACAATTACTGGGACAATTGATAAGCAGTTAAAATTCGATTATGTTCTTGCATTTTTCCTTCTGTAACTGATCTCTCTGATCAGAGCAATGGTCAATAGAACTGTTAATGCAATTCAATTATGTTATGCCTTTCTATTTTCAGTCTGGTCATATGTAATCATTGTATCCTAAATGCTTGGGCAACTAAGTATTTCGCTTGGTCATCTGTCTGTTACTGGATATTGGTGTTTTATTTCTTTAAGGTTTCTACATGATACGGGGACAATTAACAGGGGTCTGTGAGACCTCACTGATGTTACAACTTGGGACTGCACACGTTTGCTTGGCCTGTAAAGCAAACTCATTTCTTCACATAGGAAACAACTTATTTTGGCCTCCTCATGTTTTGCAGCAACCTGATGAACTGAGTCTTTCTATCTGAGACTGATCTAATCTTTGTGCTAGATTTGTGTTTTTGCTCTAGATTTTGGTCAAATTACAGATATTGGTTTGCTTCTGGTACCTGGATCAGCTTGGATCAGCTTTGATTGTCACCACAGCACACACCCACTCTGCATGGAATGAGAGCCTCCTATCACTTCACAGCCTGAAGCAGCAGTTTGTACATGAGACCATGGACTGGACTCTGCATCGAGTGTACTTTGGACTGACATAAGAGACTTTGGGAATGGTTGATGACTGACTGTTAAACCTTGCCTGGATCATCTATTACTGTGTGCTTAAGATTTGGGATGGGATTTGTTAAAACTGTGTAATTATTGCTGTTATGTTTGAGGGCTTTTTAGGAAATGCTACTGTATTAGCCTGTTATGTATAGGGATTTTGATTCACTCTTGGGATTTATATGGGCAATGGTCATTCGATAATTCCTTTCCATGAGAAAAAAAAAAGGGGGAAGGAAGAGGTAGAAATAGAACATTGGGGAACCTGGTATATATTTTTTCAAAATACCTGAAAGAATGGGAACACCCAGCTTCTATTCACTTTGCCTTAAGCACTTTTGCCCCACCCCCTATCTCACTAGTTCAGATTGAATTTGGATGCTTTAGTCTTAGAATCCCTTATTTTGTTAAAACCTCAACATCAAAGAGCCCATCTGAGGCTCACTGAGATTTAATGACCAATTGCTAGAAGAGCCTTGGTACCAACGGGTCAGGTCTAGGTTATGCCCCCCCTTTCAGCAGGCAGTGGTCTAGCCAATGACGGGATTAGTGTGACCCCGGGTGGTGGATGCTTTGAGGTTGACTTATTATTTTTTAATTTTGGAGCCATGGCAGTAAGACCACGCAAGTGCCATGACGGGCAACCTCGAGAGGTCAGGCCACCCACTTAAGACAGGGTTCGGCATGGCGTACCCCCGAGTTGGTATGGCTGACCCCGATGACCTAAGACAGCACTTGCTGGCATGCATGCATCCTCCTTTCCAATGATTGGTGATACTAAGACATTGTAACATTGGTTGTGTATCAACGCTCGCTCCCCACAACCGGAGGCCGGTCACATAGCCTAAGTCAGGCCTCCCACCCGTGCATAAATAAAAAAAAAGGGGGACATGCCAGAGACCATGTCCTTGGGGGACATGCCAGAGACCATGTCCTTGGAATCAAAGAGCTAAAGAAGAATATAATCGCCTGCACATAAATTCTGAAGCTACAACCTTATCGTAAACAAACTATACACCCTAAACTCCTGAGACAAGATGATGTGTGTCCCAGAAAATTGGCCCTATCAGCCCAGGTGCAAGATAACAATTAGGCTCCAGGATGTCTGCCACACATCTGGTGTGACATTCTTTACTTTGCTACCCCCCATTCAGAAATGTATTTAACTAGACCCTCTTCACTCATTAAACTGAGACTTTGTTTCACCCCAACTGGTCTCCCTCCTCATTTCTAACCCCATTCCTTTTCAGGCCTAGCCTTACAGACAAATGCCAGCCTCGGGACCCACACTTTGATGACCTGCTGGACGGGTCAAATGAATGAATCGAAGCATTTGCTGAACCACTTCAATATGCAAAGTTTTATGCTAGCCACTGCGGGAATGGAGAGAAAAATCAGACCTGGGTGGTTCTGGAGAATCTTAAATTCTCAGGGCATAGTCCAAGTATGGATGCTCACTACTACAATTCAGAATGGGAGGTCCCATGGTCCTCAGGTTGCAGCAATATAGCAGATGCTAATAGCCCTTCCTTACTGTCATTTCTACTGATAAAATCATATCCACATCTGAGGGTGACCAGTTTCACAGCGGCAAAGACGTTGGGTGTAAGAATATTGCTGTCTGGGTCATCAGTAGCTGCTCTTGGAGCCCCTGCAGGAGGCCAGGCTGCTTCTCCACAGGGGGTCTTCTCACAGTGATCCCTGGGGACCCTGGATTGCTTGTGGACTCCCAGGGGTGGATTGTGTCCCTCACAGTGTGAGAGGAGATGGTGGTCAAGGAGCTGATAGAAGCTTGAATCTCCTGAAAAACACAATCTGGTCCCTTTCTCCCCCCAGGGGCTCTTGTTTTTAAGCTGGGCTGCCTTTTCTAGTATGTGGGTGGTACTTAGAGGGGGTGGCTGGGCCATTCTCTATGGGAGTTATTTTCCTAGATGATTAATTCCTGGGTGATGGCTTGCCCGAGAAACAGGCCCTGTGGTCTGGGGGTCTGCTACCACTCTCAAGATGTTCATGCCTACTTCCTTGTGAGTGGCAACTTGTCAGGAGTTGTTACCGATTGTGGTGAGGAAGGTGGGCCCCTTCTCTACTACCACCTCTTCACTTAAAGATGGCTACAGAGGTAGACTCAGAGTTGTATGAGAAAATCTATATAGGTCTATATGGGTCTCTCCTCCGTTCTTATTTATATCTTCTCTCTCTTCTCACCTGTCTGCCACATATTCTCTCCTCTCTGTCCCTCACAATCCACTTGTAGCTTTTGCTGTTCAACTGATATATTGAAGAACTTCTCACATCTTCCACTTTGCCCTCATTCCAGGACATTACCAAAAAGACATGAGACATTGAAGAAGGAAGCTCCAGCTTGATTTGGAAGTTGGGACCTAGTGGAGGGCCAGCTAAAGAAGCCTGCCAGTAATTGCAGAGCACAAGGACGTGCTGGGCAGGATGAGCTGGAAAGCCCTTCCTAACTCACTACCAAGGACTGTACTTTCCAGCTTTGCAGGAATTTGGATAGTAAAGACAGAGAATATTTCTCACCCCCTTCCCCACTGACCAGGGGCAAAAGGAATAACTATATCTGGGAGAGAATGCATACATTCAGACACATATAAATGACAGGCTGACTATGAAAATAAAAGAGAAAATGAAAAGCATACAAAACACTGCCAGAGACAGGATATCTTCTGCTCTAAACACTGGCTAAAAACTTACATGAACAGGTGGCATCTACATTCACATGCACATAGTCATTCCCTGGTGAGGACCTGGGCACACAAGGCAGGCCAGTGTCTCCCTTAGGGTCACATAGGGCACTTGGGGGAAACTCAGCTTTGATCCATTTGATCACCTTTGAGGATCTCCCTGATGATTTTTTTTTCCCAGAAAACTTAGCAATGAGATAATCCTGTGACCACAGTTCTACCCTAGCCCCCACCTAAAACTCAGCTTTTGGGAACATCTACAATACATGATGGGGTGGGAAGAGAGGGCTTTCCCTCAGAACCAGCAACTTCTCCTGCTCCACCAGGATGTTAATGGTCATTTATCCGATACTGAAAGTAATCCAAACCCTCCCCTTTCCTCAAATCCCAAAGAGCAATTGCACTGGCTAGGGAGAATAGAAGAGGGAGGGTTGGGCTTTATGATGAGAAGGAAGGAAAATAGCCATTCCCTGATTTCGTGTTGCTGCTCAGGCACCACCTTCTTGAAAAAGCATTGTCTGGATGCCCTTGGATGGTAGTGCCTTTTTCTCCCCGAGCTCACTTCTCCAGCCACCATGCCAATTCAGGTGGGTACCCAGGTATTTACCTATTATCTCCTAATGGCCTCATGACTTGGTGAGCCTCCATAGGGTAGGGGTAGGGATCAAGTGTTTCTAGTGTTCCTGACTTCCACATTCCCTGGAATAGGCATTGGCACATCCCGGTAGCTCAGAACATGCTGAGAGTCTCATTGTTTGCAGGACATAGAGAAAGGGAGTACCTGGAATTGTGGCTAGCAAGAGGAGAGGCAGAAGGAAAAAGAGAAGGGTATAAGATGTACTCATGCTTCCTTCATCCTTACTGTGTTGACTCCCTCCCTCCATCCCTCCTTGGCCATTCTGGTCTAATGACGCCATGACACCATGGAACCTCTCCCCCCCTCCCCCAGCCAATAAGGCTGACCCTTTCAAACCAAGACTGCTCCACCATGCCCTCCACCTTCAAAATCCTGTGTGTGCCCCACCTTTCCCATTCATCTCATTCCTACCCACCTCATCCATTGCTCTTTGGGATTTGAGGAAAGGGGAGGGTTTGGATTACTTTCAGTATCGGATAAATGACCATTAACATCCTGGTGGAGCAGGAGAAGTTGCTGGTTCTGAGGGAAAGCCCTCTCTTCCCACCCCATCATGTATTGTAGATGTTCCCAAAAGCTGAGTTTTAGGTGGGGGCTAGGGTAGAACTGTGGTCACAGGATTATCTCATTGCTGTGGGTGCCACAACCCAGTGATTTTATGGATTTTTAGCTAGCCAGCTATGTTATTAGATAGGGGACAGTCACAATGACAGAGGGAGATCTCCTCTGTCAGGCCTGTCCGGCTGAAGCCTCTGGAAACACCCCAAAACTTTGTGTTCCCTTTAAGTCTAAGGCCTTTGCAAAGGAAACCATAAGGATTACAAGGTGCTCCAGCTGAGATGCCCTGGGTGAAAATGGGTCTCCCTCTGCTGAGCTTCTCAGTGGCTGATTCAAACAAGGGTCATCCCTGTCCCCTAACTGTAGGTCCTCTCTCTTAGCCTTTTAACATCTATTCAGAGGACAGAGGACATCAATGGAGGTAGGCCACAGTCCAAGAACACCTGCCTAAAGGCATTTTCCTAGGCATGGCAGGCTAGAAAAACCAGTTTATTTTGGCAGGTGCATAGAATGGACACAGATGGCTTCCCAAAGGTACTCAGGAAGAGAGCTCTGAGTTCCCATTCCTTTTGATCAGCCAGGATCTCATCACTGATTCACAAAAGCAGTCTCTGGTGGCCAAACTTTTTGGCTGGTCAACCCATGGGGAAGGATGATCTATCATAGGGCTGCTCACTATTTAAATCACCAAATCAAGTTATTGAAAGGGCTCAAAGATAATGTCTGTGTGTGCAGAAGGAAGGAAGGAAGGAAGGAAGGAAGGAAGGAAGGAAGGAAGGAAGGAAAGAAGGAAGGAAGGAAAGAAAGAAGGAAGGAAAGAAGGAAGGAAGGAAGGAAGGAAAGAAGGAAGGAAGGAAAGAAAGAAGGAAGGAAAGAAGGAAGGAAGGAAGGAAGGAAGGAAGGAAGGAAGGAAGGAAGGAAGGAAGGAAGGAAGGAAGGAAGGAAGGAAGGAAGGGAGGGAAGGAGGGAGGGAGGGAAGGAGAGAGGGAAGGAGGGAAAGAGGGAAGATGGATCTGGATATCTCTGTATGAAGAACTTGAGGGAACTATCTTTGCCCACAGGTTGGATCACCCCAAATGTCTGGGGAGTACACTCTTTTTTCATAGGACTGACAATCAAGCCGAGAGAATGACTTAAGGCAGCATTTCTGGATCAGTGGCAGCCTACAGGCTGACATACATCTGGATTGGGAACCAGTCCTCAAAGATTCACTAGTGGGAGGAGGACCCTTGTCCACAAGAAGGCAGAGAGGCGGAGAGTGGTAAATTTTCATCCAGGGATTCTGAAGTGAACAACTATAGTCCCATCAAAGGTGGAAGCCAGCCTTAGGCCCTCAAGTTTCCAGAGAACACTACATTCTGCAAGAGTTGAGGAAGCTGGAGGCCTTCAACCCTGATTTCTGGACTTTTGGATGTCCGGGCTTAAAACAAGCCTGGTCTCACTCTCCTCTTTAAATCTCCCTCAGTAACTGTGCCTTGCTCCTAAATAGCAATGGACCTGATTTGCAAAAAAAAAAAAAAAATCTAGACCATAACTGGTCCACAATGTCTGACCTAAGGATGAGACCTTAAAAATCCATCATAAAGAAAAGAAAACTTCATTTTATTTAGTTACTTCTGAAGGTGGTGGTCCTACTGTTTACTGTTATATTCACTTTTCCCAAAACAAAGATATTTTATTTGCCTTCAATTTTTCTTATTGTTCAAAAATGCCAACACAAAGGAAAGTTAGTCCAGAAATTGCCTGGTAGAAGGGCAAGGTCTCCCATTCCATACTCATATCAGTGGGTATTTGCCCATCTATCAGCCATCCTTGCTGGTTCCCTCACTTCCCACCAACTACGGGGACAGCAAGTTGAAAGTTTGAACCCTGAGACTGCTTAAATCTTAGCCCTTCCTCTTACTCCCCTAGGACAGAATGAATTTTAAAAAGTTAAAAAGAAGAATCCCTGGGTTCTGTTTGTAACCACCCACAGGAGAACAACAAAGCTGGGGCCAGGTTGAGCAGGAAGGATTAATGTAGTAGCATTTTCTCCTTTAGGGAAGGGAGATTCCAGCCCAGCAGGAGGTCTCTCAGGAAAGGGACAAACCCCAAGCTCCATGCAGACTCCCAGGGAAGTGATGGGAACAGGATGGTGAGAAATAAATCCTCTGCAGATGCTCCAAAGAACTCATTACAGAAGCAATGTTAGCCTGGAAACCTCCAGGCAGGTCAAAGTTTCTTGTGCCCTGCATCAGTGATCCCTGTCCACCTACTTGTCATCCTTGATTGTTCTTCCACCCCCATGTATTCCTTCAGGCTGACATCACCCTTCAATGACAACATGGATTGTTGGCTACTTAGGCCTATTGTTGGGTAGGGGCAGGTCACAATTACTGAGGGAGATCTAGAGAGGAAGTTGTAGCCCAGGTCACTTAGAGCCTGGACACCGACAAGTTCAGAAGCTACCGCTACAGTCCTCTGAACAAAGCTGTGTCTCTCTCAAACATTATGAACCTGGGAACCCTGAGTCCCCCAGGGATAGAACCCTCACTTCAGAGTGAGATATGTATGCTGTCCAGTTCATCAGATTCCAGGGATGAAAATCTTCCTGCTTTGTTTTTGCTTCTTCTTGGTCTATTTAGATCCAGGTTCCTGCTTCAGATAGTTCATCTTAATGCCTTATTTCCCTGTAAAGAGCTACATCAACCTTTAAACACATTGGCCACAGACCCAGAGGTAATCCTGGAAATTATCCTGTTAGGATTGAGAGCAGCAATGAAAGAAGGCTGCGAAACCCAGATCCTGTGGCTGTTCCACTCAGAGGCCAAAGAGGGTTTCCAGGAGGAGCCAGTGAAGAAGACCCCAGCAGCCACCACTTTGGGGAGGATCAGTGCTCACCACATCTTCAGAAAGGAGGCTCAGATGCACAGGCTCCTGGTCGCTGTCCTTGTGGTGGGGCAGAACTGCCCCCGGGTGCCACTTTCCAGATCGATGTGAGCAGCCTCCCAGTCACCCTTGGGACACTTGCTGAGACAAGTGAAGGATATTTCTGTATCTCACATCATCCTTCTGCTCTGTCACAGGGGTCTCCTTTATAATGATCATCCAATAAAGTGATTGACATTTCTAAACTTATTTCTTTGTGTCTTTAGTGAATGATCGAATGAATCAACCAAGGCGTGAAAGCAGGTATGAAGCAGGTACTGAAGCAGATCAATGTGCAGGGTTCTGTGCCAGCCATGGGGTGACAGAGGGAAAAGTAAGGCTGGATTGGCCCCAGAGAACCCTAAATTCTCACGGGAGAGAGAAGACTTAGGGGTGGTGGCAGCTACAATTCAGATGGAGAATTCCCATGGTCTCTAGGGTGCAGCAATAGATCAGACACTAATGCCTCTTCTTTTAACGAGGTTTCTCCTGGTAAAATCCTACTGGTTCCTGAGGGTGAGCCTTTTCAGAGTGTCAAAGACTTTGGGTGTAAGAATGTTTTTGTCTGGGTCATCAGTCGCTGTTCCTGCAGGAGGCCAGACTGCTTCTCCACAGGGGGTCTTCTCACAGTGAACCCTGGGGACTCCTAGCTGCTCCTGGACTCCCAGGCCTGGGCTGTGTCCATCACGGTCTGAGAGGAGACGGTGGTCAAGGTGGTGAAGGAAGCTTGACCCCCTGGGCACACGCCAACCCTCTCTCCCCACTTGCTTCTTGCTTTGCTTGCTTCTTGCTGCTTCAGCTTCAGTGGCCTGGGCTGCCTTCTTCTCTGGCCAATGTGTGGCAGTTGATAGGTTCAGCTGGGCCCTGCTCCCTTGGAATTATTTCCTTAATTGATAACAGAGATATAGATATGAGATACAGAAATATCCTTCACTTGTCTCAGCAAGAGTACCAAGGGTGCAGACCTGTGAATATATCCAACCATTCTGGAGAGCGATTTGGAACTATGCTCAAAAAGCTATCAAACGGTTCATACCCTTTGACCCAGCAGTGTTACTCCTGGGCTTATATCCCAAAGAGATCTTAAAGGAGGGAAAGGGACCCACATGTGCAAACATATTTGTAGCAGCCCTTTTTGTAGTGGCAAGAAACTGGAAACTAGAAACATGCCCATCAATTGGAGAATGGCTGAATAAATTGTGGTATATGAATGTTATAAAATATTATTGTTTTATAAGAAATGACCAGCATGATGATTTCAAAGAGGCCTAGAGAGACTTACAGGAACTGATGTTGAATAAAATGAGCAGAACTATGAGATCACTGGATGCAGCGACAACAATACTATATGAGGATAAATTCTGATGGACATGGCTCTTTTCAACAATGAGATGATTCAAACCAGTTCTACTTGTGCAGTGAAGAGAGCCATCCAAATCCAGAGAGAGAACTGTGGGAACAGAGTGTAGAACATAACATAGCATTCTCACTTTCTCTGTTGTTATTTGCTTGCATTTTGTTTTCTTTCTCAGTTTTGCTTTTTCTTCCCTCTTGATCTGATTTTTCTTGTGCAGCAAGATCATTGTATAAATATGTATACATATACTGGATTTACCATACATTTTAACATATTTAACATGTATTAGACTATCTGCCACAAAGGGGAGGGATTGAGGAGAAGGAGGGAAAAATTTGGAACAAAAGGTTTTGCAAGAGTCACTGGCGGAAAAATTACCTATGAATATGCTTGTAAATAAAAAACTTTAATAGGGCCAGCTAGGTAGTGCAGTAGATAGAGCACCAGCCCTGAAGTCAGGAGAACCGGAGTTCAAATCTGGTCTCAGACACAACACATCCTAGCTGTATGACCTGGACAAGTCACTTAACCCCAATTGCCTCAACAAAATAAATAAATAAAAAGCTTTGATAATAAAAAAAGAATAGCAAGAGTGATTGGGAGGTTGCTTAGTTCCAGCTGGAATATGGGGGAGTCTCCCTAAACCACTACAAGGACAGCAACCAGGAACCCAAGGTGTGCTTGGGACAAAAACCAGGAGAGCTCAGTAAGAACTTGGGAGAATTGAACAGTTTCACATTCTGCATTCACATCCTTGGATCAGTGCCCCACCAGGAGTCACATTAGTAACTCTGATGATCTCCCCCATCCCAGGGATACAAAGCTGAGGGGCAAGCCCCTGAACCTGCTCACCTCTCTTCCCCAACTCTTGCCCTCCTGCCAGAGGCCTGTTAGTAAACTAAATAATTGGAGAAAAAACACAACAACAACAACAACAACAACAACAACAACAACAACAACAACAACAACAACAACAACAAACAACCCTGGCTTGTGACTGACACCATCCCAAGGACCAGGACCAGAACTGGGACCAGGTGGGGGAGGTGGGACTAAGAGGATGGCATCTTTTCCAGTAGGGAAGGGAGCTGCCAGCCCAGCAGGGGGTCTGCCTGGAACTGGACACACAGCAGGCTTAACACGGACTCCCGGGGAGTGATTGGAGGTGGAGAGATGGGTGATTCCTGACCAGAGGCCCTGACTGGACTCGACCTTGCCCTGCATCTTCTAGAACATATTCTATTTTCTGGAAGAGCAGAAGAAAGGTCTGGTTTGGTGAACAGGGAAAAGCCTCTTATCCCACCTGACCACAGACTCAACAGATCCTTAAAAGGATTGTACTTCTACTATGTTTTGAGTCACGAGATTTGAGTGAAGCTGTCCTATGAGACGGAGGTCACCGAGGTTTTGCTGTACAAGGTCTCTGTGCATGCAGAAGGGTCTGCCCTCCTTGTCAGAGACATTTCTCGTGGCTTTTCACAGACTTTGTATGTGATGAACCTGCTGAGCTCAGCCACTCCATGGGCCCAGTTCTTCTCTCCCCCTGACCTTGTCAATCCTCCCTTGGCAAAAATCACTCCCTTGGGAAAGGGCAAGGAAAAGTGGAAGGGGAAGAGAAAGAAGCAATGGAGGAAGGATCAATTCCTATCACACTGAAAGGACAGAAACTAAAGGTTGAACCATACATGGCAGGGTCGATTAAGAGGGAGCCATTTTCTTCCTCTGAGAAGTAAGTGTCCAGCACAGCAGGGGATCTCAATCGACCATGAGCCTCTCCAAGCTTGAGAGAGGTTTTTTCGGGAGGGTTTTTTGGTAGGTGGGGACTTCCTTGGCAGGTGAACTCAGTCATTTTTAGGATTTTCATGCATCACTGTCATCTCTTCCCAACTGTTCCTCTACCTCTTACTTGATTTTCAAAATTTTATTGAACACTACCATGGCCTCAGCCAAAGTCCTGTTTTTCTTGGATGCTTTAGATGGAGGAACTTTGACTTTTTCAAAGTGAGGGAGGGAGAAAAGGGAAAGAAGGGGGAGAAAAGGAAAAAGTGGGACAGGAGAGAAAAGAGGGAAGGTAGAGGAGAAAGTGAGAAGAAGGGGTGGGAAAGGGGGTGGAAAAGGGGGATAGAAGGGAGAAGAAGAAGAGTTGGGAAACTGCGAGGGGAGAGAGGGATGGAGGGAGGGAGGAAGAGAGAGGGAGGAGGAGGGTGAAGGAAAGGAGGAGGGTAGCAGAGGGGAGACATGGAGAGAGACAAGAAGGGAGGAAGTTGGTAGGCAAAGTTCAAGGGAAAGGGGAAGGGAAGGGAGAAGGCAAAAGACAAAGGGGAAGGGGAAAGTGGAAGGATAGGAGAATGGTGAAAGGGAAGGGAAATGAGGGAAAAGGAAAAGGTGGTGAGGGAGAAGGGGAAAGGGGAAGAAGAAGACAATGGAAGCAATGGAGGAAGGCTAAATTCCCATGGGCCAACTTAGCACATTCAAAAGACAGAAACTAAAAGTGGAACCAGCCATGGTATGGTGGAGTAAATGGGAACTATTTTCTCCCTCTAACAAATTAGTGTCCAGCACAGCAGGGGGTCTCACTGAAACATGAGCCTCTCTAAGCTTAATAGAGATGACCTGGGGCAGGTTTGTTGGGAGTGGGGGAATTCCTGAGCAGATGAATTCAGTCATTTTTAGGATTTTCTTGCATCACTGCCATTTGTCTCCAAATTGTTCCTCTTCCTCCTACTTGATTTTCAAAATCTTATTGAACACTACCATGGCCTCAGCCAAGTTTCTGTTTTTCTTGGATGCTTTGTATATAGGAGGTTTGAGTTTGTCGAAGTGAGGGAGAAAGAAAAGGGAAAGAAGGGAGATAGAAGGAAAAAGTAGGACAGGAGGGAGAATTGGGAAGGGGAATGAAGAGAGAGGGGAAAGGGGAGAGGAAAGGAGAGAGAGAAGGGGGAAAGAGGAAAGGAAAAGAGGAAGAGAGCTAGGGAGACTGATAATGGAGAGATGGAGGGAGACAAGGAGGATAGAGGAGGTTGGGATGGAGAAAGAGGGAGAAGGAGAAAGGAGACACGAAGAGAGCAGGGAGGCAGGGAGCTGGTGTGCAAAGCGCAAGGAAAAGGGGAAAAGGTTGGAGAAGGGGGAAGTAAAAGCTGAAAAGGAAGGGAAAGAGGGAAGGGTTAGGGGTAGAAGGAGAAGGGGGAAGAGAAAACTGGAAGGGGAAGGGGAATGAGCAACAAGTAGAAGAAGGAGAAGGGGAAGGGGAAGAGAATGAAAGTAATGGAGGAAGGCTCAATTCCCATGGGCCAACTGTTTACCACACTGGAAGGACAGAAAATAAAAGTGGAACCAGCCAAGGCAGGGTGGACTACATGGGAACCTTTTTCTCCCTCTGACTAGTTAGTGTCCAGCACAGCAGGGGGTCTCAATGGAACAAATGGACAATGTTGACAAATGGAACAATGGAAGCTCAAGAGAGCTTCCTTGGGGAGGGTTTTTGTGGGAGGTTGGAAATTGTGGAGTATATGAACTTAGCCATTATTAGGATTTTCTTGTATCACTGTCATTTCTCTTCCCAATTGTTCCTCTACCTCTTACTTGATTTTCAGAATCCTTATTGAACACTATCATGGGTTGAGACGAGTTCTTTTTTATGAACTTTATTCATTTCACTTTGTCAAAGTAAGGGAGAGAAAAAAAGGAAAGAAAGAGAAGAGAAGGAAAAATGGAACAGGAGAGAGAAGAGGGAAGGGGAGAGAAGAGAGTGGGAAGAGGGGAGGGAAAATAAGGAAGAGGAGGGGGAAAGAGGAAGTGAGATAGGGAGACTGAGAAAGGAGAGAGGGAAGGGAAGGGATGGGATAAGAAGGAAAGAGGAAAGGAGAGAGGGGAGGGGTAGAGGAGGGAGGAGAAAGGATGGAAGGGATGGGAGAGATGAGAAAGAGAAGGAGGAGGGGGGAGAGGAGAGAGGAATGGGGAACTCGAGGGGAGAAGATAGAAAAAGAGGAAGAGAAAAAATGGAGAGAGGGAGGAGAGGGGGAGAGTGGAAAGAGGCGAGCACATAGGAGAGAGAGAGAGGTGACCAGCAGAGTAGAGGGGAAAAGGAGAGAAGATAGGAGGAAGAGAAAAAGGGGGAGAGGGTAGTGGAAGTAGAGGGAAACAAGGACATAAAGCCACTAGGACAAAAACTAAAACTGGAACCTGATTGGGCAGGGAGGACAGCAGGGAGTCTTCCTAGAAATATACACACTCCAGGCTTAACATAGATTCCTTTAGAAGTAACGGGCTGGGGGGAGGTTTTGGAGAGATGGATAATCCATAATCAGATGACCAGATGGAAGTCAACTATGCCTTGTAAACCCCAGCACAACTTTTCTGGAAATGCAGAAGGAAGGCCTGGTAATAGATCAACCTCAGAACTGCGTATGATTATATCAGTAGAAATGACAAAGTAGAGGCCTTAACATCTGCTTTCCCATTGTACCATAAGGGTAAATTGTAGCCCCAAGAGTTGTCTGCTCAATGAGAATTTAAGATCATTGAGACCAAGGATAGCCTTATTATTCTATTTGTAACCTCAATGCAACGACCAACATCACATATAACAAGTTATTAAAAATGCTTCATTCAGGAAGGGAATTGTGACCAAAGAAGAACTGGAGATCATTACTGAACACAAAACAGATAATTTTGATTATATTAAATTAAAAAATTTTTGTACAAATAAAACTAATGCACATAAGATTAGAAGGGAAGCAATAAACTGGGAAAACATTTTTACATTTAAGGGTTCTGATAAAGGCCTCATTTCTAAAGTATATAGAGAATTGATTCAAATTTGTAAGAATTCAAGCCATCCTCCAATTGATAAATGGTCAAAGGATATGCACAGACAAATTTCAGATGAAGAAATTGAAACCATTTCTAGTCATATGAAAAGGTGCTCTCAATCAGTACTTATCAGAGAAATGCAAATTAAGACAACTCTGAGATACCACTACACACCTGTCAGATTGGCTAGAATGACAGGGAAAGATAATGCCAAATGCTGGAGGGGATGTGGGAAAACAGGGTCACTGATGCATTATTGGTGGAATTGTGAATACGTCCAGCCATTCTGGAGAGCAATCTGGAATTATGCTCAAAAAGTTATCAAACTGTGCATACCCTTTGACCCAACAGTGGTACTACTGGGCTTATACCCCAAAGAGATACTAAAGAAAGGAAAGGGACCTGTATGTACAAGAATGTTTGTGGCAGGTCTCTTTGTAGTAGCCAGAAACTGGAAAGTGAGTGGATGCCCATCAATTGGAGAATGGCTGAATAAATTGTGGTATATGAATGTTATGGAATATTATTGTTCGGTAAGAAATGACCAGCAGGATGATTTCAGAAAGGCCTGGAGAGACTTACATGAACTGATGCTGAGGGAAACGAGCAGGACCAGAAGATCATTATATATGGCAACAAGAAGACTATACGATGAACAACACTGATGGACATGGCTCTCTTCAACAATGAGATGATTGAAACCAGTTCCAATTGTTCAGTGATGAAGAGAGCCATCTATACCCAGAGAGAGGCCTGTGGGAAATGAATGTGGTTCACAACATAGCATTTTCACTTTCTGTTGTGGTTTGCTTGAATTTTATTTTCTTTCTCATTTTTGAAAAACTTTTTGATCTGATTTTTCTTGTGCAGCAAAATAATTGTATTGGATTTAACATACATTTTTATCATGTTTAACATATATTGGTTTACATGTCGTCTAGGGGAGAGGGTGGGGCAAAAAGGAGGGAAGTGGAAACACAAGGTTTTTCAAGGCTCAATGTTGAAAAATCATCCTTGCATATGTTTTGAAAATTAAAAAAAAAGGAAATTTTTTAAATGCTTCATTCATGTATTAGATACACACATATAAACACACACATACACATACACACAGAGCTCTTTCAACCACATCACTTCAAGATCAATATAAAAGGACTACCATATGACAGACCTGTAGGATGTAATCAGTACAGAAATACTCTCTCCTTCCATTGAAATGTGGCAGAGGTTATTCTGCTTTATCAAACAACAGTTGCTAGTAGTTTATGAATTGGGGTTTCTTTCTAAGAGCTTCGGGGGGTGGGGGGAAGGGAGTCACAGATATCATCATCCTAGGGACATTAATGAGGCAAATCAAGGGCACATCTCTGTTGGTTGTCATCCAACATTATGTAATCTGGGCCTCTGTATCATCAAGGAAATGGATTGAAAGGCTTTAACAATTGCCATTACCATTATTCTTGGTGAAAACACGATCTGCCTCTAAGGATAAAAAGGATGTTAAGTTTTCTTACTGGGGAAGGGTGTGATCTGTCCCATTAAAAGTTCCACTACCACCTCTCCCCTAACATAAGGGAGCTAAGTATCTGTACCTTGTATGTGATGGGATTCTTTCTATTATTGCCCACATGGTCCAGTGCTTGTTTGATCCATTTTGTCTCTAAGGACCAGCAGGTGTCAATCCTATCCTATACCTTTGAGAGCAGAGATATTCATGTCAGATTTCACATGGAGCCCAGGATGAAACTTGGATGAATTATTTTCATCAAAAGGAAGCAGTATCTTCAGAACCCTCTAGAGCGGGGCTTTGAGGCTGTCTGAGGGTCATAGGGGTAGACTCAGTGACTTTCAGTGTGACCTTGGACAAGTCATGTGACTTTTGGGAAGCTAAGTTATAAAAGGAGGGAAGCTAGTTAGTCCCTAGTGTACTTCTAGTTCAAAATTTCACTGAATCAAGAATAAGGCAGGTTAAGGAGGGCTCTGGTCACCTCCACTTCCTGGTCCACCTTCCACCTGAAGGGTGCTCCATGCAATCACCTTTCATCAATCCCCAAATTATAGTGACCAGCACTAGACCTGCTGGGCCACATGTAGAAGGGACATACAAGCTTGTAGAGCAGTCCAGGAGAGTGAAGACTCAAACAGGGTGTATGCTGAGGGCCTATTGAGAGACAGAACCTTTGGGCCAAGAGCCACCTGCTCATGTAGTCCTGCATCTGCTATTTAGAGCAGAAAGTATACTCAGTCTCTGGTATTATCCTGTGTTCCTTCCATTTCATTTTGATTGTCTCTGAATTTATTCTCATTATATTTATTACTTTTGGCCACATCAAAGGAGAAGGAAGTGGGGAATGCCTTCCACTTGTGCTCTCCAAATTCCTGCAAAGACATTCAACACTGAAATCGTTGGTGATGATTTCTGTAGGGTTTTCCAGCTCATTCTACTCAGAACATTCCTTTTCTCCTCTGAAACAACTACTATGTAGCCTCCTTAGCACTGGGAACTTTGCTGGCCCTCACTGTGTCTCTGCTTCTTTGTGAAACTAAGTTTTAGTTTTGTAATGTCTAATATATGTCAGGTCATTTTTTTATTATATTAGATTAACAAACAGGAGCCATGATGTCAGAGTACAGGCTGTGATCCAGGTGAACTCTCCCAACATTTCCTACCAAACAACTTTAAAATTAAAATTACAGCTCAAATCAAATTTTGGAGCAGCGGAGTCAACAAAAGCTCAGAGGGAGACTTTAAAAGCCTAAGCCACGCTGAAAAGTCTGTGGGAGAGGTCTGTAGCGCTAAGGTCAGCACAGCAGCTCTCAGCCCAGAGAGTTTAAGTTAAGGGGGTCAGATAAGGGGGTCTGACCAGTTGGTCAGAGATTATAAGAGATTCTTTCCTCAAACTGGGAGTAGCTGGCATTGGCAGGCAACTCCACTGCCCGTAACTAATTCTGGGTGGAATTTCTAGGTGGAAAGGGGCAATAGTGGTTGGTCATAAGGGAGCAGGAGACATAGTCACAGTTGCAGGGACAAGAAGAAAGCTGCAGGAGAGAAGGAACGTCTCCTGGATAAAGACCACAGTGCAGACAAAGAGAACATGTTTGACTCAACTTGCCCTATGATCATCGTCATTCTCCTCATTCCCCTTCTCCTCTATTTAGGGACTGAAGTTGTTAAGGGCCCATTGAGGATCTTTTCCCTGAAGGACCTTCTCTCTTAGGACCTTCTCAGAAGGAACTTTCTGCATCATAAGGACTGTGCTAAGCACTCTAGATACAAAGACATTACACATTGGAAAGAGAGACTTTGGGGCAGAAACTTTTTTTTTTTCTGGGTCTTCAGTAGCTGAGGCTGTAGGCCCTACAGGAGCTGATGCCAGGCTACTTTTCCACAGGGGCTTCTTCCCAGAATGATGGCTGGGTTTACTGAGCTGTTCTGCCCAAGGCTCCTGGGCTAAGAAGCTTGAGACTGTCTCTATCAATGCCCATGGATAGACAGTCAACAAGGTGGCAAGAGTGATCTGATCATCCTGGTCTCCCCAGGGTGCCTTGCTGCTGCAGCTAGTATTTCTTACATGCCCTATGTATGGCAGGTAGTTGTCAGTTAGTGGGGGTAGCCTGTCCCTTCTCTACAGGAGCTGATTTGGGGGAAGATGGCAAGACTGTGTCAGACAGCAGAATGGGTGGGTTGGGGTTCCTGCAACTGCAAGAAGTCTCGTGCCATTGTTATACGTCTGTGGAATCTAGTTGGTCAGCAATTGTGATTGCTATTCCAAAAGATCTTGTGGCTCAGGATCTTTGGCTGACTTAGTGAGAGATGGAACTTGCCTCTATAGTAGTTATGAATGCTCAGCACCAAACTGATGTGAGGCTTTGTGACCACAGAAAGATCAGGTGACATCTTGGTACCATTGCCACCTCTTGATTAGCCATAATTATGAAGGACAAAATGAAGTCTTTTCTGTATCAGTGATATACTTCATTTCTACTTCTCAACCATGTTCACTAGATTCCCAACAACTAAAAGTCTTCCTGACTCAGCTAACCCCTAGGATCCCTTGGGGAAATGAGTTTTACATAAAATCAAACATCCTGGGATTTTCATCCTACTTAGCCCTTTCTTGCAATTCTGGAAAGGACTGGTTATAGACTCACATAATAATCATTGATATTAACTAAAGATAAGCTATTTCACTATAACACAGAATATCATTTAGGCCAAATGAGAGGGAAAATATATATTTAATAATTATTCCAGAAAGAATTTCAAGAAAGAGAAAGAATTTATTTCTCTTTCAAATGCTTAACTATTTCCTTTCAACTTAAACATAGATTTATGATAAAGTGGATTCCTATGGCAGGTAGGAAGACCACACAGATTAAGGATCTACAAAAGTATAATCACAGTCTTAGCAAAGCAAATAAAATTAGTATTCTTTGTGTCTCAGTACTAAACAGTGGATGGCTGAAGGTTACTTTTAAATGCTTATTGTTACAATGGATGGAAAATATTTGTTTGAAGCACAGGTAACACAGAACAGAAAATATCATAGGTGCAGATAGTATTGAATCAACATTATCCCACTGGAGCAATGCCTGTGGGTAATGTCAAACATTTTAGGAGAAAGGAGAAGGAATTAAATAGGGTTTCAAACAATAATCATTAGGGAAATCCTCATATCTATTTTAGAGAGTTATTAGGCAATGAAAGCTTTTTGCTTCCCAATCTCATTCCACAAAAATGAGACTGAATGGAAATAGTTGACTCCCATTGCTCACTAATTCCATATTTGCAAATCTGCCTATTCAATAAAATGTATTTGTAACCCCAAAATCAAAACTCATGACACTTTGCCTGTTATTTGCAGCCATGTGCAGAGTAGCAAAAAATTTGAGTTACCACACCTTAAAATTTCCAGTAAAAATAGAACAAAGCCACATTTACCTTCTTGTTTCAGGTCTTATATTGTAAGCAAGTACCTTTTTTGGCAGTCTATTTAGTGCCATATATTTCACATGTTTGTGCTTTCTGCTTGTGCTTTTACTATCTAAAATGACTCCAGAGTACAATGCTGAAGTGCTATGTAGTAAGCCCAAGAAGGCTGTGATATGCCCTACTGAGAAAATAGGTTATATAAGCACTGTTTAGGTATAAGTGCTGTTGGCTGTAAATTCAATGTTACTCAATCAACAATATGGTATATCCAGAAAAAGGAAGAGGAAATTTGCATATCATTAGTTATCTGTAATAAATATATTAAATAAGGTGTCTTTAAACAGAAACACAGACAATGAGATAATGCAGTGGGTACAGTGTTGGGTTTGGTGGCAGAAGGACTCATGTTCCTGAGTTCAAATCCAGCCTCAGACACTTATAAGCTATGTGACTCTGGGTGAGTCACTTAATCCTGTTTGTCTCAGTTTCCTCATCCATAAAATAAACCGAAGAAGGAAATGAAAAACTACTCCAGTATCTCTGCCAAGAAAACCTCAAAGCAGGGGGGCTCACCAAAAGTTGGACACAACTGAAATGACTGAACAACAACAAATAGAAAGATCCATAAAACAAAATCATATTGACTGGTTGATGACAATGTGACCAGAAACTTGCAATAACCTAACCCTTTATTTCTCTTCAAACAATGTTTAAATACCAGTAATTTACTATTGATGGCAACTTAACAAAATATAACTCTGGAAAATGACTAGAATAGATTGTAAATCAACAGGTTCATTTTAACAAAATGAGAACATATATAGACTTTTTTTAAAAAAAGCTTTAAATTGGGCATTTATTGGATTATAGTTTCAAGACATTTCAATTAGATCTAGTAGTGAGACATTATGAAAACCCATCTTGTTCATCCTAATTCAAATGAACATCAGCCAAAAGGTCTTTGGTATAAACTCTGAAAAATGATCTAAACATACTTATCAAATATCAGAGAGGTGGGGAGAATTCCCAGGAATTCTAGAAGAATCCAGATAAGCTATAATCTTAAAAGTATTTCAGAATGAGAAGAGGAAAAGAGATGGCAGCAAGCAAAAAAAATCAATACAGTTCCTTGCCCTCTTCCTCTACTCAAACAACTTTTCTACGGAAATTTTGAGATACCTCAATAGGGAAGTACTAACTTAAGTTGAGCTAGAGAGGGAGGTTATAGGTCAGGGCAATTCTGCTAGGCCCACCATTGTCATGAATCTCATTCCAATGAAACCAAAGCCTCCCCAGATATGGATTTGGCTCATTATGTCTATTGGGAGCACAAGTGGTGTAGTGTCATAAAACGTTTTTTACCTAGTCCTGGACAACAGACTATTTTCTAGCTAAGTTACCAACTTTAACCCAGTATTTTCTTTCCCTTCTATCCTGCCTCTTCTCAGAAAGAACTGATTTACAAAAATTTTATATTTGGACATTCCAAGCTAGAAACTTTCAGATTCCTAGGTGATGGACAACTCTCCAAGGGACCTAGGAAAACCAATGAGACACACTGGACAATCCTCTTCATACACACACTTATATACCTTCGCGTAAACCACACATTCCTATAACACTTGAATTACTCTGATCCCGACACAGTCGTGGCCAGAAAAAGTCCTTGATCTGTCTTACATCATGAACGCAGGAGTCCTAGACCTTTTTAGTCTCTCTTCTCCATGTCCTAAACTACATGGGCATACCTGGCACTACCCATTTTTTGAGGGATTCTTCTGGAGCTAGACTGGTGTCAAAAAAATTTAGATCCTATGTGAAATTTTTTATCATAAAATAGAAGCTCCTACCACAGTGGAATGAAGTATGAAGCATCAAAAATCATTTTTTTTTTCTTACCTCTTTTACAAGGTAATTGAATTCCTTGGCCTGGTATTTCCCAAGAGTGTACATGCAAGAGTTTGAAAACATCGATTTCTTACCTTTTGAAGGATCTTCTTTAAGTAAAGGAGCTTTCCATTCTTAGGTTTGTCGGCCAGAGTTATGCCCAATTTTTCAGCTGATCAGAGCTGAGGCTCTACCTGAGAAGAGAGGGGGAAAGAATGAGGTTAAGTACATTGGTAGTATCAGTTTCATGGTGAGTTATCACAGCTACACTCCTGCTGAGAAAAGAGGTTGGACTGTGTTTCCTCTTCTTGGCTTAATGGCAACCAGTACCAGTCACTTCCTTTCCCAACCAGTCTTTTCATGTCTTGTAATTCCCCTGCAGTGCTAGTGAAAGAGAGTCTCTCACATACTGCTGACTTTATCACAATCTGTGAGGATGGCAGCACCCAGAGCCATCACCAGCAACTTTGGCACTGAAGAATGCAGCAGAAAAGCCGCTCAGATTCAACTTTTTAAAGCAAATTGGGCTGGCTGCCACAAGGCCCCAAGGTAGGAGATAGTTTTTTCTACTTTTGCCAAGAAAAAGTACTATGGAGGTTAATTTCTCATCCTGGCTAGATTTTCATACTACAATGGGAAGAACATAGTGGCAGGAACTGCTTTGAAAATTGGGGCACAGTTTAAAGGAACATTGAACGCATGTTATTTTCCCATTAAGATGGAATGGAAGCAAAAAAAAAAAAAAAAAAAAAAGGACATTGCCCTGCTCAGTTATTAATACCTAAGATGGAAGCCTTGTTCCCAGTCCCCGACAAGGATCAGACAGTAAGGCATTCCCTTTCTCCTTGAATTCCATGTACTCCATTAGGGTTTGATTAAAAAACCTCTGGCTCGTGACAAACTTTTATGCCCTAGATCCTTACTTCTCAAATAAATTAAACTTATATAAAGTCAATATAGACAACTGGTACCATGGATAGATAGTGATGACCTTGGAGTCGGGACAAGTAGGGTCTAAGCACTGTCTCAGACCCCTAATAGCTGTGTGATTATGCTCTCAGGGCCTCAGTCAGCTCCTTCAGAATGAAAATGCATAGAATTGAAAATCTGCTACAGTGGAGAGAGTTTTCACATTGGAAATTCCTTACAATGAAGCACAGGCTGGGATTGAATAAAATTAAAACTAGGTTTTGCTTTTCCCCAGACCCTACTCCCCACCCTTCCTGCTCAGTTCCTTAACCCTGCCTGAGCTGTTGTGCAGAGGCTGTAGAATGTGAACCAGTTTATAGGAGATGTAGGTCTCTCCCACAATGTGACTTGGCACATACTCTGCCATTTCCCTTAAGTTACTATATATTTATTCTTTACACATTTTTATATTCACTGACTTGCTTCCCCTCCCCCCAAAAGAATGCTTCCATAAGGACAGAGATTGGTTCTTTTGTCTTCCCAATACCTATCATATAGTAGGTACTTTTTTTAAAATAACTTTTTATTGATAGAACGCATGCCAGGGTAATTTTTTACAACATTATCCCTTGCATTCACTTCTGTTCCGATTTTTCCCCTCCCTCCCTCCACCCCCTCCCCCAGATGGCAAGCAGTCCTTTACATGCTGAATAGGTTACAGTATATCCTGGATACAATATATGTGTGCAGAACCGAATCTCTTGTTGCACAGGGAGAATTGGATTCAGAAGGTATAAATAACCCGGGAAGAAAAACAAAAATGCAAGCAGTTTATATTCATTTCCCAGTGTTCTTTCTTTGGGTGTAGCTGCTTCTGCCCATCTTTGATCTATTGAAACTGAATTAGCTCTCTTTATCGAAGAGATCCACCTCCATCAGAATACATCCTCAAACAGTATCGTTGTTGAGGTATATAATGATCTCCTGGTTCTGCTCATTTCACTCAGCATCAGTTCATGTAAGTCTCACCAGTCCTTTCTTTATTCATCCTACTGGTCATTTCTTACAGAACAGTAATATTCCATAACATCCATATACCACAATTTACTCAACCATTCTCCAATTGATGGGCATCCATCCATTTTCCAGCTTCTAGCCACTACAAACAGGGCTGCCACAAACATTTTGGCACATACAGGGCCCTTTCCCTTCTTTAGTATCTCTTTGGGGTATAAGCCCAGTAGAAACACTGCTGGATCAAAGGGTATGCACAGTTTGATAACTTTTTGAGCATAGTTCTAAATTGCTCTCCAGAATGGCTGGATGTGTTCACAATTCCACCAACAATGTATCAGTGTCCCTGTTTTCCCACATCCCCTCCAACATTCCCCATTATCTTTCCCTGTCATTCTAGCCAATCTGACAGGTGTGTAGTGGTATCTCAGAGTTGTCTTAATTTGCATTTCTCTAATAATGATTTGGAGCATATTTTCATATGTCTATAAATAGTTTCAATTTCTTCGTCTGAGAATTGTCTGTTCATATCCTTTGACCATTTATCAATTGGAGAATGGTTTGATTTCTTATAGATTAGAGTCAATTCTCTATATATTTTGGAAATGAGGCCTTTATCAGAACCTTTGATTGTAAAAAAGTTTTTCCAGTTTATTGTTTCCCTTCTAATCTTGTCTGCATTTGTTTTGTTTGTACAAAAACTTTTCAATTTGATATAATCAAAATTTTCTATTTTGTGGTCAATAGTGATCTCTAGTTCTTCTTTGGTCATAAATTCCTCCCTCTTCCACAGGTCTGAGAGGTAAACTATCCTATGCTCTTCCAATTTATTTATAACCTCATTCTTTATGCCTAGGTCATGAACCCATTTTGACTTTATCTTGGTGTACGGTGTTAAGTGTGGATCAATGCCTAGTTTCTGCCATACTGATTTCCAATTTTCCCAGCAATTTTTGTCAAATAATGCATTCTTATCCCAAAAACTGGGGTCTTTGGGTTTGTCAAACACTAGATTATTAAAGTTATTGGCTGTTTTGTCCTTTGAACGTAACCTATTCCATTGATCAACTAGTCTATTTCTTAGCCAATACCAGATGGTTTTAGTAACTGCTGCTTTATAATATAATTTTAGATCTGGTACAGCTAGGCCACCTTCATTTGATTTTTTTTTCATTAATTGCCTTGAAATTCTTGGCCTTTTGTTTTTCCATATGAACTTTGTTGTTATTTTTTCTAGTTCATCAAAGTAGTTTTTTGGGAATCTGGTATAGTGCTAAATAAATAGATTAAATTAGGTAGTATTGTCATCTTTATTATATTTGCTCGCCCAATCCAAGAGCATTTAATGTTTTTCCAGTTGATTAGATCAGACTTAATTTGTGTAGAAAGTGTTTTGTAGTTTTGCTCATAAAGTTTCTGATTTTCCCTTGGCAGATAGATTCCTAAATATTTTATACAATCAGTAGTTACTTTAAAAGGAATTTCTTTTTGTAACTCTAACTGTTGGGTTTTGTTAGTGGTATATAAGAATGCTGATGACTTATGTGGGTTTATTTTGTATCCTGCAACTTTGCTGAAGGTATGGATTGTTTCTAATAACTTTTTAGTAGAGTCTTTGGGATTCTCTAAGTATACCATCATATCATCAGCAAAGAGTGATAATTTGGTTTCCTTATTGCCTATTCTTATTCCTTTAATCTCTTTCTCAACTCTTATTGCCAGAGCTAGCATTTCTAATACAATATTAAATAGTAACGGTGATAGTGGGCAACCTTGTTTCACTCCTGATCTTATTGGGAATGATTGCAGTTTGTCCCCATTACATATGATGCTTACTGCTGGTTTTAAATAGATGCTACTGATTATTTTAAGGAAAAGTCCATTTATTCCTATACTCTCAAGAGTTTTTAATAGGAATGGATGTTGGACTTTATCAAATGCTTTTTCTGCATCTATTGAGATGATCATATGGTTTTTGTTAATTTGGTTATTAATATGGCCAATTATGTTGATAATTTTCCTAATATTGAACCAGCCCTGAATTCCTGGTATAAATCCTACTTGATCGTGGTGTATTATCCTGGAGATGAATTTCTGTAGTCTTTTTGCTAATATCTTATTTAAGATTTTAGCATCAATATTCATTAGGGAGATTGGTCTATAATTTTCTTTCTCTGTTTTCAACCTACCTGGTTTAGGTATCAATACCATGTCTATGTCATAAAAGGAATTTGGTAGGACTCTTTTATTCCCTATTTTTTCAAATAGTTTATAAAGCATTGGGGCTAATTGTTCTTTGAATGTTTGGTAGAATTCACATGTAAATCCATCTGGTCCCGGGGATTTTTTTTTTTTAGAGAGTTGATTAATAGCTTGTTCTATTTCTTTTTCTGAAATGGGACTATTTAAGCAATTTACTTCCTCCTCTGATAATCTGGGAAGCCTATATTTTTGGAGGTAGTCATCCATTTCGCTTAGATTATCAAATTTATTGGCATAAAGTTGGGCAAAGTAACCCCTTATTATTTCTTTAATTTCCTCTTCATTGGTGGAAAGTTCTCCCTTTTCATTTTTAAGCCTACTAATTTGATTTCCCTCTCTCCTTTTTCTAATCAGATTTACCAAAGGTTTATCAATTTTATTGTTTTTTTTTCATAAAACCAACTCTTAGTTTTATTTATTAGTTCAATAGGTTTTTTTTTACTTTCTATATTATTAATTTCTCCTTTTAATTTTAGAATTTCAAGTTTAGTAATTGATTGGGGGTTTTTAATTTGGTCTTTCTCTAGCTTTTTAAGTCATTGATCTTCTCTTTTTCTATTTTATTCAAGTAAGCCTCTAAGGATATAAACTTTCCCCTTCGTACCATTTTGGCTGCATCCCATAAATTTTGATATGATATCTCACCGTTGTCATTATCTTGAGTGAAATTATTAATTGTGTCTATAATTTGCTGTTTCACCCAATCATTCTTTAAGATGAGATTATTTAGTTTCCAATTACTTTTTGGTCTAGTTACCCCTAAATTTTTGTTGAATGTAGTTTTTATTGCATCATGATCTGAAAAGAAAGCATTTGCTATTTCTGCCTTCCTGCATTTAACTTTAAGGTCTTTATGTCCTAATATATGGTCAATTTTTGCATAGGTTCCATGAACTGCTGAGATATCCAAAGATCTATCATACCTAATTTTTCTAATATTCTATTTACCTCTTTAATTTCTTTCTTATTTGTTTTGTGATTTGATTTATCTAAATCTGAGAGTGCAAGGTTGAGATCTCCCACTATTACAGTTTTGCTGTCTATTTCTTCTTGCCACTCTCTTAACTTCTCCTTTAGGAAGTTAGATGCTATACCACTTGGTGCATATATGTTTAATATTGATTTTGCTTCATTGTCTATAGTACCCTTTAGCAAGATATAGTTTCCTTCCTTATCTCTTTTAATTAGATCAATTTTTGCTTTTGCTTGATCTGAGATAAGGGTGGGTACCCCTGCTTTTTTGACTTCATCTGAAGCATAATAGATTCTGCTCCAGCCTTTTACCTTTACTCTGTATATATCTCCCTGTTTTAAATGTGTTTCCTGTAAACAACAGATTGTAGGGTTCTGACTTTTGATCCAGTCTGCTATCTGCCTCCTCTTTTTGGGAGAGTTCATCCCATTCACATTTTTGGTTAAAATAACCAATTCTGTATTTCCTACCATCCTAATATCCCCAGATTATACTTTTCTTTTTCTTGCCCTCCTTCCCTTCTTCCATAGTATTAAACTTACTGGTCCCACTTGCGTCACACAGCTCTCCCTCTTTAGTATCCCTCCTTCCTCCCTTTGAATCCTTTCCCCTTTCTTGTATCCTTCCCTTATTACTCTTTTTCCTTCTCCCTTTTCCTCTTCCACTTTTTAATGAAGTAAGAGAAGAATCTCTGTAAAACAAATATGTCAATTGTTTCCTCTTTGAGCCAACTCTGATGAGAGTAGGATTCACACAATGTTCCTCCCCCTCTCTAAGTTCCCTTATATATGATAGGTTTCCTTTGCCTCACTGTCACATGTAGTTTCCCTCTTTTTATCTTCCTTCTTCCCTTTTTCTGACACTACCCCCTTTCCATTTCTTCTTCCCTTTTTTATGTTATATTAGTAAAATCAAATTATCCATATGGTTTTTATGTATATCCACAACAGAAATACAGTTCTCAAGAGTTCCTTTTACCTTTTTCTACTTCTCTTGAGTCCTGTTGTTGGAGATCAAATTTTTTGTTTAAGTCTGTTTTTTTCCTTAGAAACAGATGGAATTCCTCTATTTCATTAAATGTCCATCTTCTTTCATGGAAAAAAACACTCAGCTTAGCTGGATAGTTTATTCTTGGCTGCATTCCAAGTTCTTTTGCCTTTCGGAATATCTGATTCCAGGCCCTTCGATCCTTTAATGTTGAGGCAGCCAGATCTTGCGTGACCCTTATTGTGGCATCTCGGTATTTGAACTGTTTTTTCCTGGCTGCTTGTAAAATTTTTTCTTTAGCCTGAAAATTCTGAAGTTTGGCCACAATATTCCTCGGAGTCTTTATTTTAGGGTCTTTTTCAGAAGGTGTTCGATGAATTCTTTCAACGCCTATTTTCCCTTCCGGTTCTATTACTTCTGGGCAGTTCTCTTTGATGATTTCCTGTAAAATAGTATCTAGGCTCTTTTTTTCATCATAATTTTCTGGTAGTCCAATGATCCTCAGGTTATCTCTCCTAGATCTATTTTCCAGGTCTGTTGTTTTTCCAAGTAAATAGTTGACATTTTTTTCCAATCTTTCATTTTTTTGATTTTGCTTGAGTGATTCTTGATGTCTCAATGAATCAGTCATTTCTATTTGTTCAGTTCTGATTTTTAGTGAGTTATTTTCTTCATTAGCTTTTTTTACTTCTTTTTGTATATGTCCAATTTTGCTCTATGGAATTTTTTTTCCATTTCACTAATTTTTTTTTTTTTTAGTGAGTTATTTTCTTTTTCAAATTCGCAAATTCTGTTTCCCTGCGCTTCTTGGGAGTTTTTTATCTTTACCAATTCACATTTTAGGAAGTTGTTGCTCTCTTGCATAGCTTCTCTTTCCTTTCCTCATTTTTCTTCTAGTTCTCTTTTAAGGTTTTTAATAGTCTCTTCTAGGAGAGCCTTTTTTATTGGAGACCAACAATTGTCTGGAGACTGTCTGCTATTATTTTCTTCAGGGTTGAAAAGCTGTTCTCTTTCTGTATAGAAACTATCAATTGTTCTTTTGATTTTTTTTTTTTTTTTTGCTCATTTTGTTAAAGCCTGTAAGGTCTGCCTTCAGAGCCAGTTAGTTACCAGCTTCCTCTGCAGAGCAGTGAAAGGTGTCTGGACGGGTAGTTGTCCTGCCAGCTGGCTACAAAAAGCAGCGAGGTACTGGAGTGCTCTGAGAAAGAGTTCCCCACCCAAAAGTAACTCAGGCCTGCAGGGCTGAGCTGGCAAAGTGCCCTTCAAAGAACCCCTGCTGTGTGAGATAAGGACTGCCCTGGGTCTATTAGCAGTGAGAGTTTCACTGTCCCAAGCCAAACCCTGCCCTGGGGCTATGGGTATTAGCAGCTGAGCAGTGAATGGATTTGCAGGGACGGGAAATGTCTGCCCGGGAAACGCAGTCAGCAGGGGAGGTTCTATTGCCCCAGGCCGAGCCCCCCACTCTGCTGATTAGAGGCTGCCCAGGCTGTGCCCCACTGTCGTGCAGATTAGTAACTGCCCCCGCAAAGCCCCGAACTGCGGGATGTGGCCGCAGGGCTGCGGTAAAGTCTGCCTGAGTCACTTCCGGGTTTGAGGGGTTACAGCCAGATCTCGTTAGGTTCTGGCATTTTTTAGAGGACCCTCTGTTTCAGGCTTTACTCTCTCTGCCAGTTTACTGCTTTGTAATCAAGGCAGAGCAGTTAGCCTATAGCAGAGTGGTCCCTATAACTTCTCTAGCCACAGAGATCACCCCCGCCCCTGGTCTGCTCAGGATGCTAGCCTCTCGCTGCCTGTGCTAGTCTGTTCCTGGCCCCTCAGGACAAACCTTTCCTGGCGAGCTTCCAAATTGACTTCATCTGGTAAGTTGTAGTGCTTCTCATCTTCATGAATTTAAGTAGTGAAGAGCTATTTTTGAGGCTGGATTAAATAGTTGGTTATGAGGGGAAGGAAAGGAGTTTAGAGAGTCGTGTGTGCCTGCTCCGCCATCTTGGCTGCGCCCCCTCTAGTAGGCAAGTTTCAAGTGCCATATAGTAGGTACTTAATAAATGCTTCTTGAATCAAAGTTGAGTGAACCTTTGAATTAGGTGATATTTGGCCTTTCTTCAAGTTCTCATGTTTCAAATCTTAGAGCCAGGATTCCCCAAGGAAAACTTGGATTTCCTATACCCTCTACCCAACCTATGGAATGAACCAGAGATGAAGGATTCCCACTACTCCTATCCACTGAGTGTTGCCTTCTCGCCATCCTGAGGCTGAAACAACCCACTTTGTCCAGTGGCCCTCTAAAGCATATGCTTTGTCTCCAGGTTTTGTACCATTTATCAAAAGGATAAAAAATATGGAGAATTGTTTATCTAAGTTGAACTCCATCATGTCTACCTCCAGATAGACTACTAATAAACTCTGGGAATAGACTGAAGCATATTTTTTCTCGTTATTTTTCTTGCTTTTTTTTTTCAACATGGTAAGTATGGAAATATATTTTGCATGACTTTATATATCTAGTAGGTATTGGATTTTGTGCTCTTTCAGTGGGTGGGAGATGGGGATGGGAATGGAGGGAGAAAATCTGGAACAGAAAATAAAAGAAAATTAAAATTACATTAAAATATAAAAAAGGTTTAATCCAAGCCAAACTCATGTCACATCTGGCTAGCAGAGTAGAATGTCACAGATGCCTCAATCTGAAAGCCTTGGCCTCCAACCCCTATTCACTGACTCAACCATCACATGACTACTCCCTAGATCTGCTAACCTCCATATTTGAACCAGCAGTCTCCTTGCCCAACTATTGTCCTTACTAATTGTCTGGGTCTCCCTCTGCTTGGAACCCTCCTGTCCTGCTCCAAAGAACAGAAGTTTAGAGAGGTTGGAAGCACTTGAAAGTTCTAGCCTTCAACAATTATCCAATTCATAGTCAAAAGTGATGAACACAGGGAATCATGAGAAACAAAAGAAACCCTGGTTTCTACAAGGTTTCTTTTGTAAAAACCAATGAAGTAAAATTAGCAAATGACATAGGCAATGATGCTAATTATGTAAACCAAAAAGCAGGCTAAAACAAAGCCAAGCTCTGAGAGATTGGAAGGACACACCTTGGCTCCAGAGATGATGAAATGAATTGTTTCTTCCCCCAAAGAGGCACACACTATCAGAAAGGGTCATTACGTCTCTTGGTTTTGCTCAAAAGGTTTTCTTTGTTCATTGTTCATATATGTGGGGGTGAGAAAAAGGTATATACAGCAATGAATACAATCTAGAAGCAAAAAGTTATCAAGAAAACATATTTTTAAAAATTAAAGGTCCCTCTTGTTTTCCTGGCTGGAAGTGTTGGCATGAAATCCTTCCCTCATTAAAAAGCCTTATCTTTGGCCTTTCCACTTCTTAGTACTTTCAGTATGACAAATGTCACAATGCCCAAATGTTGCAGCTGAGAAAATTAGAACACAGAGACAATGTGAGTACCACACCAAGTCCTTCTAAGAGCAAAGATTAGAATTCTATTTTGCTATGTTACAGCAAAGTCAATTTTGTCCTTAATATAGGGCCCTCTGGGGTCATATTGTCGTCCTTTATGGATGCATAGCCTGACATTATATAGACATAACAGGACAGAAATAGCATACAGCACAAAGCCTTGTACCTAGTAGAAGTTCAATAAATATTAACTGATCTGTGGGATATAAGCCGTCCTTGAGGAGAATTTCTTCGGGAAACTAGGTGATAATTTTTTGATAGCTCAAATCTTTCACCTGCAACTGGTTTTTATGAAGACTCTAGTAGAAGCTGCCTGAGATTAAATCCCCCATGATTTCTAGGGTCTGAATTTTAAAATTTGATCTCTCTGTGAAGTGGTATGGGGGGCAATATTGTTTTTATGGATCTAGAGGGACTTTTCAAAAAGAAAGAACACACCAGAAAATAGTTGACAGCAGACCATCACATAACTTTCCCAAAAAATGTTGCTTTTTGCACCTTAACTATAATCCTTTATTTGTGTTGATGGTGAGGAGCTGGCAGACATACGTAGAGCTTTTGCATGAAAACTGTCTTATTTTTATGACTTGCTTTAATGTAGATGCTTATAAGAGCCCTTCAAGTTTCTATAAATGTGATTAATGAGAAAAACTTGTTAGATGGAGTTTGCCAACTTAAGTAAATAAAATAAAGAAAGCCTTTCAGGAATAGGCCAGCAGCCACAGTATATCCTTTAAGACTCCTCATTTGAACCAAAAACACCCCTAAAAAGAAATGGAGTCGACCTCAAAATGCCAGTTGATGGCTGAAAATATAGCTCTGCCTTTGTTACAGGGGAATGCCTGCACTGGATTGAGAATCACACTGAGCAAACTAAAGCCAAGTCTTTTAAAGAAAGAATGCTCTGGTGATTCCCTCGCCCCACTCCCCTTTCCCATTGGAGTTGCTGCAGTGACAATAAATCATGGCCTGGTGATTGGACTGCCCTGGGTTTGATTTAAGTGTGCCCTCAAGGACCATGAACTGACACTCAGGTAGCATCATTAAAACTCAGCCCCCTCAAATCAAAAAAGAGTGTTGGGAAAAAAAAAGTCAATGAGGCTGTGTCTACTACAAACCCTAAATTTACACCAATCTGAGTGTGATCATAAATCCATATATGGTTTTGAGTGTGTGTATATGTGTATTTACACACACACCCATATATACGACACATGATTCTTAATAGGCAGCTAAGTGGTGCTGTGGTAGATAAGAGAGGCTGGCCTGAAGTCATCTTTGTGAATTCAAATCTGGCCTCAGATACCTCCTAGCTATATGTCCTTGGAAAAGTCAATTCATCATTTGCCTCAGTTTCTTCATCAGTAAAATGAGTCTGGAGAAGGAAATGGCAAACCCTTTCAGTATCTCTGCCAAGAAAATCCCAAATGGAGTCACAGACAGGTAGACACAACTGAACAACAGTAATATGTTAACTTTTTAAAAATGTTACAAAACTCAACTGTTATTTCCTGTAAACACTGAAATATACTTTAGATTCACAACATCATAGGATTAAAGATTAGAAGTTTGGAGTTGGAATAAGCTTCAGAAATCATTCTGTC
This sequence comes from Antechinus flavipes, assembly GCF_016432865.1. Taxonomy (NCBI): domain Eukaryota; kingdom Metazoa; phylum Chordata; class Mammalia; order Dasyuromorphia; family Dasyuridae; genus Antechinus; species Antechinus flavipes. The sequence goes on from NC_067404.1 coordinate 24,998,116, forward strand.
AACATCCTCATTTTACAGATGAAGTTACGTGATTTGCTCAAGAACACACAGACAGTAAATGGCAAGAATCAGTATTTAAACCCAGGCCTGTGAGCCACAAATCCAATGTTCAAGAGCAAGTAGGCCAGTATAACTAGAATGTAGAGCATGTCTAAAGCATAAAGTGTTAGAAGACTAGAAAGAGAAGAGACCAGATTTGCAAAGGGCTTTAACTTTCATTTAATTCAACTGTTTATCAGTAATGTGCAGTACTTTTTGACCCCATTTGGGATTGTCTTGGCAGAGATACTGGAGTGGTTTGCCATTTCCTTCTCCAGCTTGTTGTACAGATGAGGAAAACAGGGTGAAGTGACTTGCCCAGGTTCAAGCAGTTTGAACTCAGGGAAAGGCATCTTGAAGATAACGGAATCACCGGAGTTTAGTGAATATAGGGAGTGATAAGGTTCTGCTATGCTTTAGGAAAATTGCTTGGTACTCCTGTGTACAATAGGGCATAGAGTGTGGGATAGACCTACGTAAAGAAAAGATTGAGCAATGGTTCAGGGGCAAGGTGATGAGGACCTGTTCTAGTGACAGCTGTATGCGCAGAAAGAAAGGGTGCACATTAGAAATGTAGGGAAGGTACAAAGAACAGGATCTGATGACAGACTAGATGAGTGCATTAAGAGTTGGGAATCAAGCATGACAGAGATTGCTAATCTGAGTGCTTGGGAGGATAGTGCTGGCCTCAACCATGTAGCCATGGGCCACATCTAGGTGTTTCCTGTCTTTTCCTCAACAGAATATAAGCTCCTTGAAATTGTTTTGTCTTTTTATCTCCTATTCTCTTATTCAAGCTAACCATTTAATAAAGGTTTTTCTCTAATTAAAAAACCAGAGAAATGGGAAACCTTTCTCCTGGAAGCATAAAGTGATAGTCTTTTCTTTGAAATATGGCTAATCAATGGCATGCTAGCACAATAGATAGAGGGTGGCGATTGGAATCAGGAAGACCTGAATTCAAATCCACCTCAGAAACTTTCCAGCTTTGTGAACTTGAGCAAGTCATGTAATCTGTTTGCCACTGGACAAAACAGCAAACTACTCCAGTACCTTTATCAAGAAAACCCAATGGACAGAGATCCACAGTCATGGTGAATATGACTGAACAATAACAAGAAGTCTTTGCATAATTTCCAACACATCATTTCCAATAGTAGATAATTTGCTCCTCAGCTTTAAAGAGGCTCTATTAGTGTGACATTTCCAGTTTCCTCCCCTCAATAATCTTCTTAGTCAAAAGTAGAAAGCCTAGGATATCCCAGTGGCCTTTGCCGTCTGGTTTGGTTCACTTGAGGGAAGTAAAAATATTTGTTGTTGTTGTTCTTCAGTTTCATGACCCCATTTGGGGGGAATTTCCTTGGCAAAGATACTGGAGTGGTTTGTCATTTCCTTCTCCAGCTCATTTTACAGATGAACATACTGAGGCAAACAGAGTGAAGTGATTTGCTCAAGGTCGTACCGCTAGTATATCTGAGGCTGGACTTAAACTCAGATCTTTCTGAATTGAGCCCCGAGCTCCAGCTGTACTGCCTAGCTACCCTTGAGTAAAGGGATGAGAAATTTTATATGTCCCACTTATAGGTAATTTTTACACAGAAACCCATTTTTCCAACATTGAAGGAAATCAATTGCTAGTAGATCCCAGGACTCAAATCCTCTGTGATTATATCTGCCTCTACCCTATCTAGAAGAATTCACAGTAATTGCCTCTAGCCTACTAGTGCTTAGAACAAATAGTTGTCAGATGATTCCACGTGATCATGTGAAACTTAAGGACTGCTTGCCTGGGTCAGCAAATTAAGTCATAAGATCTTGTGCATTACCTCAAGCCAGATCTCCCCACTTTTCCAGGATAATGTCAGAATACTGGAAGCCCTGAAATGCCTGATTAATTTTCCAAAGTAAAGCTAGCCAATCATAATTACTTACTTACTCTGCAGGTTGACATCTTTGAGAGTAATGGTTTTTGAAGGACAAAGAATTATGTTTGGAGATGTGTATATTATTTAACCACACTTCTCCTTGTTGGTTTATAGGCATAAATTATGTTTTCCTGAATGGTGTAATATATTGGAAATTAGTTCTTGTGATTTTCCAGCAAGAGAAAAATTTCCTCCTGGTCAAATCAGCATTCTGCTCAATATGATTTTTCCAGGGGGGTCTTTGAAGATGGAGTAAGAGCCTCTTCCTAATCACAATATTCTCAGCCAGGCAGGGATATTCCCATGTACACTTGGACAGAATCTGCAAGAAGACACTGGATAATTTGGCAAAGAAATACATCTGTCACTAATATTTGACATGATGGATGCATTCAATTTCGGGGTTCCCTAAATTGGGGGAACTAAGTAGGGCAATGGAGTGGTGCAGCCTCACAATTATGTAATTATGATATGATATGAAAAAGCAAGGAAATATGACTAATAAGATAAAAGAGATAATAGAAGAGCATTGTCTCTTGACAATGTTTCTGCGCCTTTTCCCCCCATTTACTCATTTATATATAGTTGAAAAGAAGAGATTTGGGGTTTGAAAACTGGGAAGCCCAAGTCCTAGAACCGTTTTGTAGTTATTAGACAAATTTCAATTATGTAGTATGTAGTTGAGCCTTCCAGGATTAAAATTTGGAGGCATTTGGAATGCTCACTACAATTCACAGTTGGATTGCTCATGGACACTTCAGGCCCAGGAAGAGTGGTCCAAAGAAAAGAGACTGGAGCAGTAAGGCACTAGCTACTTAGCCTGCACTTTGTTCTAAATATTCTGGCCCATGGGACTGAGGCTCTCCTAAAGAGATGAGAGGCCCCATCATCAAACCCACAAGGACCTTCAGTTCTCTGCATAATATAGAAAGTCTTCTTCTATAGGGAAGACATTGACTGGACTGAGACAAGGACTTCTGTGTTTTCTGGAAGAACAATGGCAAGAAAAAGCTCATGACTTTTAAGCTCTCCCTTTTTGGTAGAGGCAGCCAATGATTTTAGCTGAAGCAAAAGCTGGAGGATTTTAGAGGTTTCGAGTTGAGTAGAAAGTAGCAGAACTTCCAACTGAATCTCTGTATGGATAAGAAGGGGCTGGGAGAGCAACATCCAGCAGAGCACTCAGCAGAAATGATATCTCAGTTAGCTGAGTAGTGTCTAGCTGAGCAAAATCTAGGGCAGGCGTGTGACTGAGGAGCATCATTAGGTAGAGAAAACAAGACAAGCAGGGAGAAGACCTGGCGGAAATAGCCAAATGACTCCGCCCCTGGAAAACACCAGTGAACCCACAACATAGAAATGATGAATTGCCTTCCATACACACATGCTGGCTCCTTGTTTCACTCTCCATGTGTGTTCCCTAGCCACATATTTTATGCAAGTGTGGCCCCCAAAAACTTAGCTCAGTAGCTGGGATGTGTGCTTAATAAAGTCTTTTTGTCAAATTTATTTTATTAAAGTTTTTTATTTACAAAAGATACACATGGGTAATTTTTCAACATTGATACTTGCAAAATCTTCTGTTCCAAATTTTCCCTTCCTTTCCCCCACTCCCTCCCCTAGATGGCAGGTAGTCCAGTATACGTTAAAATCCAATATATGTATATATATTTATACAGTTATCTTGCTGCACAAGAAAAATCGGACCTAGAAAGAAAAAAAAAACCTGAGAAGGAAAACAAAATGCAAATGAACAATAACAGAAAGAGTGAAAATGCTATGTTGTGGTCCACACTCAGTTCCCATAGTCCTCTCTCTGGGTATAAATGACTCTCTTCATCACTGAACAATTGGAACTGGTTTGAATAATCTCATTGTTGAGGAGAGCTATGTCAATCAGAATTGATCTTCATATAATCTTGTTGTTGCTGTGTACAATGATTTCCCGGATCTGCTTATTTTATTTAGCATCAATTCATGTAAGTCACTCCAGGCCTTTCTGAAATCCTCCTGCTGGTAGTTTCTTATGGAACAATAGTATTCCTTAATATTCGTATAACATAACTTCATTCTCCAACTGATAGGAATCCACTCAGTTTTCAGTTTCTTACTACTATGAAAAGAGATGCCACAAACATTTTTGTACATGTTGGTCCCTTTCCCTCCTTTAAAATTTTTGGGATATAAGCCCAGTAGTAAGACTGCTGGGTCAAAGGGTATGCACAATTTAGTAATTCTTTGGGCATAGGCCAAAATTGGTCTCCAGAATGGCTGGATGTGTTCACAGTTCCAACAACAATGTATCAGTGTCCCTGTTTTCCCATATCCCCTCCCACTTTCCGTATTATCGTTCCCTGTCATTCTAGCCAATATGACAGGTGTGTAGTGGTAGCTCAGAGTTGTCTTAATTTGCATTTCTCTGATCAATAGTGATTTGGAGTACCTTTTCATGTGACTACATATAGTTTTAATTTCTTCATCTGAAAATTGTCTGTTCACATCTTTTGATCATTTATCAATTGGAGAATGGCTTGATTTATTAAATGTGTGTAGACCACAACATAGCATTTTTACTCTTTCTGTTATTGTTCGCTTGCATTTTGTTTTCCTTTTCAGGTTTTTTTTCTTTCTAGATCTGATTTTTCTTGTACAGCAAGATAACTGTATGAATATACATACATATATTTTAGAAATGAGGCCTTTATCAGAACCTTTGAATGTAAAAATGTCTTCCCATTTATGGCTTCCCTTCTAATCTTGTCTGCATTAGTTTTGTTTCTACAAAAACTTTTTAACTAAATATAATCAAAATTATCTATTTTGTGATCAATAATGATCTCTAGTTCTTCTATGTTTGCAAATTCCTTCCTCCTCCACAGATCTGAGAGGTAAACTATCCTATGTTCTTCTAATTTGTTTATAATACCATTCTTTATGTCTAGCTCATGAACCTATTTTGATCTTATCTTGGTATACAGTGTTAGCTGTGGGTCAATGCCTAATTTCTGCTCTACAAGTTTCCAATTTTCCCCAGAAGTTTTTGTCAAATAGTGAATTCTTATCTCAAAAGTTGGGATCTTTGAGTTTGCTAAATACTAGATTGCTATAGTCATTGACTATTTTGTCCTGTGAAACTAATCTATTCCACTGATCAACTGTTCTATTTCTTAGCCAGTACCAAATGGTTTTGATGACCACTGCTTTATAATATAGTTTTAGATCTGGTACAGCTAGGCCACCTTCATTTGCTTTTCTTTTCATTAATTCCCTTGAAATTCTTGACTTTTTGTTCTTCCAGATGAATTTTGTTGTTATTTTTTCTATATCAGTAAGATAGTTTGTTGGGAATTTGATTGATATAGCACTAAATAAATAGATTATTTTAGATAGTATTGTAATCTTTATTATATTTGCTCAACCTATCCAAGAGCACTTGATATTTTTCTAATTGTTTAGATCTGACTTTATTTGTGTGGAAAGTGTTTTATAGTTTTGCTCATAGAGTTTCTGATTTTCCCTTAGTAGATAGACTCCCAAATATTTTATAATATCGACAGTTATTTTAAATGGGATTTCTCTTTGTATCTCTTGCTGTTGGATTTTGTTAATGACATATAAATATGCTGATGATTTATGTGGATTTATTTTGCATCCTGCAACTTTGCTAAAGTTGTGGATTATTTCTAATAGCTTTTTAGTGGCTTCTCTGGGATTCTCTAAGTATACCATCATATCATCTGCAAAGAGTGATAATTTGGTTTCCTCATTACTGACTCTAATTCCTTTAATCTCTTTTTCTTCTCTTATTGCCAAAGCTAGTATTTCTAATATAATATTGAATAGTAATGGTGATAGTGGGCAACCTTGTTTCACTCCTGATTTTACTGGGAATGGTTCTAGTTTATCCCCATTACATATGATGCTTTCTGATGGTTTCAAATAGATGCTACTGACTATTTTAAGGAAAAGTCCATTTATTCATATACTCTCTAGTGTTTTTAATAGGAGTGGGTGTTGGATTTTATCAAATGCTTTTTTTGCATCTATTGAGAATAATCATATGGTTTTTGTTAATTTGGTTTTGATATAGTAAATTATGCTAAGAGTTTTCCTATTATTGAAGCAGACCTGCATTCCTGGTATTAAATCCTACTTGGTCATGGTGTTATTATCCTGGGGCTGACTTTCTGTAACCTCTTTGCTAATACTTTATTTAAGATTTTTGCATCAATATTCATTAGGGAGATAGGTCTATAATTTTCTTTCTCAGTTTTCATCCTACCTGGTTTAGGTACCAGTACCATGTCTGTGTCATAAAAGGAATTTGGTAGTTCTTCATTCCCTGTTTTTTTTTTTTTTCAAATAGTTTGTATAGTATTGGACTTAATTGTTCTTTAAATGTTTGGTAGAATTCACATGTAAATCCATCTGGTCCTGGGGATTTTTTCTTAGGGAGTTGATTAATAGCTTGTTCTATTTCTTTTTCTAAAATGGGACTATTTAAGCAGTTTAATTCCTCTTCTGTCAATCTAGGCAGCCTATATTTTTGAAGGTAATCATTCATTTCACTTAGGTTATCAAATTTATTGGCATAAAGTTGGACAAAGTAACTCCTAATTATTGCTCTAATTTTCTCTTCATTGGTGAAAAGTTTTCCCTTTTCATTTTTAAGACTAACAATTTGATTTTCCTCTTTCCTTTTTCTAATCAAGTTTACTAAAAGTTTATCTATTTTGTTGTTTTTGTTTTTTTTTATAAAACCAACTCTTAGTTTTATTTATTAACTCAATAGTTTTTTTTTTACTTTCAATTTTATTAATCTCTCCTTTTATTTATTTATTTATTTTGTGTGTACATTTCTTCTTCCTTTTTTTTTTAAATTTTTATTTAATAATTACTTTATATTGACAGAATCCATGCCAGGGTAATTTTTTTTTACAACATTATCCCTTGCACTCGTTTCTGTTCCGATTTTTTTCCCCTCCCTCCCTCCATCCCCTCCCCTAGATGGCAAGCTTTATATGTTTGATATGTTGCAGTATATCCTAGATACAATATATGTTTGCAGAACCAAACAGTTCTCTTGTTGCATAGGGAGAATTGGATTCAGAAGGTATAAATAACCCGGGAAGAAAAACATAAATGCAGATAGTTCACATTCGTTTCCCAGTGTTCTTTCTTTGGGTGTAGCTGCTTTTGTCCGTCATTTATCAGTTAAATCTCTTTGTCAAAGAAATCCACTTCCGTCAAAATATGTCCTCATACAATATCGTTGTCGAAGTGTATAATGATCTCCTGGTTCTGCTCATTTCACTTAGCATCAGTTCATGTAAGTCTCACCAGTCCTCTCTGTATTCATCCTGCTGGTCATTTCTTACAGAACAATAATATTCCATAACATTCATATACCACAATTTACCAAGCCATTCTCCAATGGATGGGCATCCATTCATTTTCCAGCTTCTAGCCACTACAAACAGGGCTGCGACAAACATTTTGGCACATACAGGTCCCTTTCCCTTCTTTAGTATTTCTTTGGGATATAAGCCCAATAGAAACACTGCTGGATCAAAGGGTATGCACAATTTGATAATTTTTTGGGCATAATTCCAGATTGCTCTCCAGAATGGTTGGATTCGTTCACAACTCCACCAACAATGCATTAGTGTCCCAGTTTTCCCGCATCCCCTCCAACATTCATCATTATTTTTTCCTGTCATCTTAGCCAATCTGACAGGTGTGTAGTGGTATCTCAGAGTTGTCTTAATTTGCATTTCTCTGATCAATAATGATTTGGAACACTCTTTCATATGAGTGGTAATAGTTTCAATTTCATCCTCTGAAAATTGTCTGTTCATATCCTTTGATCTCCTTTTATTTTTAGAATTTCAAGTTTGGTATTTGATTGGGGGTTTTTAATTTGCTCCTTTTCTAGCTTTTTTAGTTGCAAGCCCAATTCATTGATCTCCTCTTTCTCTTTTTTATGCAAGTAAGCATCTAGAGATACAAAATTTCCCCTTATTACTTCTTTGTCTGCATTCTACAAATTTTAGTATGTTGTCTTATTATCATTCTCTTGGGTGAAATTATTAATTGTGTCTGTGATTTGCTGTTTCCCCCATTCATTCTTTAGGATGAGATTATTTAGTTTCCAATTACTTTTTGTTCTATTTTCCCCTGGCTTTGTACTGAATGTAATTTTTATTACATCGTGATCTGAAAAAAGTTCATTTACTATTTCTACCTTTCTGCATTTGATTTTGAGGTCTTTATGTCCTAGTATACGGTTAATTTTTGCATAGGATCCATGAACTGCCAAGAAGAAAGTATACTCTGTCTCCATTCAATTTTCTCTAAAGAGCTATCATACCTAACTTTTCTAGTATTCTATTTACCTCTTTAACTTCTTTCTTATTTATTTTGTGGTTGCATTTATCTAATTCTGAGAGAGCAAGGTTGAGTTCTCCCACTATTATAGTTTTGCTGTCTATTCCTTCTTGCAGCTCTCTTAACTTCTCATGTAGGAATTTCCATGTTATACCACTTGGTGTGTGTGTGTGTGTGTGTGTGTGTGTGTGTGTGTGTGTATTTAGTATTGATATTGCTTCATTATCTATCGTACTCTTTAGTAAAATATAGTTTCCTTCCTTATCTCTTTTAATTAGATCAATTTTTGCTTTTGCTTGATCTGAGATCAGGATGGCTACCCCTGCTTTTTTTTTACTTCGCCTGAAGCATAGCAGATTCTGCTCCAACCTTTTACCTTTACTCCATATGTATCACTCTGCTTTAAAAGTGTTTCTTGTAAACAACATATTGTAAGATTCTGGCTTTTAATCCATTCTGCTATCTGCTTCCACTTTATGGAAGAGTTCACCCCATTCACATTTATGGCTAGAACTACTAATTCTGTATTTCCTGCCATCTTATTATTCCCAAATTATACTTTTCTCTTTTCTTTTCCCCTTTCCCTACTCCCCAGTATTTAACTTATGAGCATCACTTACCTCAAGCAGTCCTCCCCTTTAGAATCCCTCCCCCTTAGCGTCCCTCCCCCTTTCTTATAACTTTCCCCTCCTATTTCTGTTTTCCCTTCTATTTAGCCTACCCCTTCCCTTTAGCCTTTCCCCTCCCACTTTTCAGTAAGGTAAGAGAAGTTTCTCTGTAAACCAAATATGTCTAACATCTTCTCTTTGAGTTAAATCTAATGAGAGTAAGATTCACACAATGTTCACCCCTCTCCCTTCTTTCCCTCAAATATAATAGGTTTCCTTTGCTTCTTCATGAGGTATAATTTCCTTCATTTTACCTGCACTTTTCCCTTATTCTGATAGATGAAGAATGAGCAGGAATTTGTCCATGAAGCTATATAGGTGGTAAGTATGCTCTAACCATAGATTTGGGTCTGCCTTCTGTGAGCATCTCTGTCATCTATTAATTTTGTACCTCTAAGGCAATTATATAATTGTGTATATTTAATTTACACATACACACACACACATCCATCCATCTATCTATCTATCTATCTATCTATCTATCTATCTATCTTATCCTTTTACAAGACTATAAGCTCCATGGGGACAGACTCCTTTTCAAATTTTGAATCCTCCTCCCTCCAGGATCTTAAATAGACTTTAATGAATGTTTCCCAGATGTGTCCTAAACCCCAGTGCAACTTGCTATCACATCCTAAGCAATATTTTGAATGCTCCTAAAATGAAGTATTCATTGCTCTGTTGCTCAGCTTCACTGGGCTCAAAAAAACTGTGGGGGAAAGGATATTGTAGAATGGTCACTAAGAAGCTATGGGGAGCAAATCCCAAGATCATTTTACATAGGAAGAATGGAATCATCCCAGAACACAGTCAATGACATGGAAGTAGAAGTAGAAATGACAATCACTAACAAATGATTTCAGGGAAAAAAAGTTCAACCAAAATGTTTCCAGAGCAGAGGGAAGTACCAGCTAATGTTTAATGCACTAACACTGTGAAAATGGAATAGTAAATGATTTTACTAATCACCTCGATTTGCTCAAGCTTCCTTACTATCCAGAAGAGTCTAGAAAGAGCTGGCAATCAATCAGATAAAACTGAGCTTTCCTTAAGTTGGGCATATTGGAAGTTTTTTTTGGTACATCAGAAGTTCTTTGTGATATTGACATACTGGGCCTAGAATTTCCCCTCCTATGCCAGCTAACCAAGTCAGACTGATTCATATCAACACCCAGTTCTGAAAAACAACCTATGCCAAGAATGATCTGACCACTATGCAATTACATGACCCCCACCCCTCTGTGATATTTTTGTCTTTATAACTCCTGCTGCCTCTGCCTATCTTGAGCTCAGTTCTAATTGTGCTCCCACAAATACATGTCCACCTGCTTAGGAGGAATAAAGCCACAGACACATCCTAACTGTTTTGTCCTTCTTATACTGAACTCTGGAAAAAAGTTTGACAACCCACACCAGCTCTCTTCTCCCCCCAAAAATGATGGGAAAATGAGTGAAAGAACATTCTCTGTATTGAATGGCTCCTTCTTTTGTCCATTACTATTTTTGAACCAGAAAACAATTCATGTGGATTTATAAGGGATTTGATACAGCATAACTAATAACATAGATAGAATAAAAGTACTATGTTTGTGAAGCAGGCCAGAAGGCAAGTATAGTGACTGGGTCTTTTCATCAGTCAGAGACTCAACAACTGAGTATGGTTGTTCCCAGGGTCCTTGACAGCCTGTGTAGTAGAATTCATTTTTTCATGCTTTTGGAGTCTTCCCCTCCTTCAGATCCATGAGAATCAATCCAACTCCCTCACAACTATGTTGCCTCCAGCTCATATTTCTTCTGTCTACATATGACCTAATTTTCTCAGCTTTGCTCTCTTCACTGTCATTTCTAATCATTTTAAGTATTCAGAGGAGAAGCTATAGCCTATGAGATAGAGATTGCCTTGGAATTGGTAAGCTTTGGGCTTAACCTTTATCTCTGAGACCTATTAGTCATGTTTGCTTGGGCAAAGTTACCTAGACTCAGATGTTCAAGAAAGTTCTCTAAGACCATGAATGGTAGAGATAGTGGCAACCTTTATTGGAAGAAGGAGTTTCCTCACTTAAGAGCTCCCTATACCAGTGAATTTACGGGTCTAGATCTTATCTCTTCTAAGAGCATCTGAAAATGTGATGTTAGACTCCAGATTTGGTGACTCCATTATTCTTGACTATGAGAAGAATTTGTTATAAAATGATAACACGTGTCCATTAGTTTCTGTATATCTTGAGGTGACATTGCAAATTGACTGTATGTTGAGCAAAGTTGAAAAGCAAGTGAGCTATATTGTCTTGTATAAATCACAAAATTCTTTTAATGACTTCAAATATCCCTGAAATAAAGGGCTAAACTTTTAATATCAATATTCTTCCAGCAATTTTGTATGACTACAAGCTATATAACATGCTGCAGTGGCAATGGAGTTGGTGATGGAAAGAGATGCATGGTAGGTGAGAACAAGTTTTAATCCTTTGCAAATAGGAACTCAGGAAGGAAAAACATGGTAAACAATGTCATCAAGGAAATATACCAAGGGAAAAATGGACTAACCATGGGGTTGAGAGAAACAAAAGATAAATCCATGAGTTCTCTCATGATGTCAAGACCAGGGTAGGTGCACCTCTTGTAGCAAATTTATGAGAGGATATAGCCAAGAGCAGCACGGGATGGGCAAGAATGGATGAGTTGTAAACTGCCTTGTTGGAATTAACATCTATATTGATGAAGTCACAGAGTCACTAGATTATTGGCATATGATCCAAAAAATAATACCTCAAAGATTCCAACTATAGAAGTTAGGCTGTTGAGAAGGAATTCTTATTCTGAAACTTACATATAAATGTGAAGAGCCTACATTTCAGTGTACACAAGTCATATGGCAAATTATTACTTACAACATCCCCAACAAGTGACAGAGGAAATCATGTCAGCATTTTTTCCAGAATAAAAATTACAACAAGGAATTCACTTTCTGAAGGATTTTACTCAATTCATTTAATCAAAGCCAACCTGTGTTTCCATGGCCCTACTAATCCCATTATCTTGATTGATCAAATGGGAAGATTTAGCCAAATAAGGATACTTAGCCAGGCTATCATGAATATTCAAAACAGGCAAGCTCTGACTGTCTACCAACTGGCTCTTTTGACACCATGTAAAATATAGTCCATGGGACATAAATTATCGAACTGATTTCCTGTGCCACTCTATGTCCTGGAACTTATAGTCTTTCGGACTGGGACTGGGGTGATGTTCCAAAACAGCTCTCTCAACTTCCTCGACTTCCTTCAAGACTCAGTTCAAATTCTACCTTCAGTATGAGGTCTTTTTGTTACTGTCTTCCCTCTACTGCCTTCCCTGCAAGATGCACTATAGTAGCTAGGTTCCTCAGTGCACAGAACACTAGACTTGGAATGAAGACGACCAGAAGTTAAATCCAGTCTCAGACATACCTTGGATAAGTCACTTAAGTGCCATTTGCCTCAGTTTCCTCACCTGTAAAATGTGAATTTTAATAGTACCTATATCCCATGGTCATTATAAGGATCAAATGAGATATTTGTAAAGCACTCTGCAAAACTTGAAGCTCTCTATAAATACCATCATGATCATCATTATTATATATACATAGTGGGTTTGCACATTATCTAAAACAAAGCATTAGAATGTGAGCTACTTGAAGGCAGGGACATATATCTAACTTTCTTTGTATCCCTGAGAATTTATCACAGCGCTGGCATATATTAAGTATTTAATAAATGCCATTTGACTGACTTGCTAACTGATTATAATAGAACAAGAGCTATACCATTATTTCTAGAAAAAAAGAATCCACTTCAGCTACCTAAGAAACAAGCAGCACCTCACTAGTGGTCCCATCAAACCCAACGCTTTTCATTCCATTAGTTCTAGCATTTTACTTTCTTTTGATCATGGTAACTGAGAGGTTCAGTCTGTCCCAAGTCCTTAATGTAAAAAGACCGAGGGAACAAGGTGCCTTTGTAAAGCTCTACAGAGAGGCCAGAGATTTTTTGTGTCTGCTACAGATGCTGTTTTTGTGGTTATTTTTGCTACTTGATTCCAGCATTAGACTGACACAACTGAAGCTTTGGTAGTGTTTCCCACTTACAACTAAGGCCATTTAAGAATCAGAAGGCTCAATTTTTTTATACAATCAATAATGTAGCCTCAAAATGGCCCCAGGAAAGATATTATGTGAGTGACATTAACCTCATTTTATAGGTGAGACAACAGACTAGAAACAATTTGGCCATGGTCAGAATGACTTAGTTTTGTTTTTTTAATATAAAAAACCTACCCATCTGAGAAATAAATGCAGGCCAGGCCTTATGGTATTCTGGGTAAAGTATTCCTGTGTCAAAAGCCTCATGCACTAGTCCCAGGGTTGGTTATTTACTACCTGTGCTATTTGGACTGTGCATATAATAATTCTAGCTGTAGTATTTGGTCAAGGAATATAGCTTTCTTAGTCTCTTCAGCTGTAAAATGGACTTAAAAAATTTCCGCCCTGGCAGTATATTCCATAGAACTATTGCTAGGGACCAATGAGATACATAGTGTCAAGGGAATTTAGAAGCATCTAATCTCATTGCATCGTTATAAAGAAACTGAGCTCCAAAGGGATGAAGTGACTTCCTAGGCATCTCCCTATTATGTCATCTTCATCCTCTTCCCATAATAACCTTGAACTCTATTCCTGGGATATCAGTCTCTGAAAGGTGAGTTTTCTCTTTATTATACTATGTCTCCAAACTATTTCTTAGCCATCTCTACACCATGATGCCACCCATATCCATCCTCTTTTTCTACTCTCTTTTATGTGCCATCTTCTCCTGTTTAAATGAATGTAAGCAAGATACTTGAGGGGAGGGATTGTTTTGCTTACTTGTAGATATAGCCTCAGCACTTAGCACAAGGCTTGGCATAACTATCTTACAGAACCTGAGGTTCAGAGAACTCATGACATAGCCAAGGTCCAGTCCTAAAACAAAACAAAAGGTAACTCCCTTAATCTTGACACTTCTCAAATCAATTACTCTCCACCTTCCTTTCCTTTTGATGCTAGATACTGATCTCCTAGAAGGAAGAGTCTTTGTCTCATTTGCCACTCAGTCCTTGATCCCTCATAATTAGATTTCTGATCTCCCCATGCTACTGAAACTACTCTATCAACAGTCATCAATGACCTCATTTGTCAAATCTGACAATGTTCTCTCCATTCTCATCCTCCTGGATCTTTCTGTATCTTTAATCCTGTTGAACACCCCTTAACTGTGAACACTGCACTTCCCTGGTTCTGCTTTCATGGATTCAATTATCACCTCTTTACCTATGACCCTCAAATCAATATAACCCCCGTCAACTTGTCCACCAGATTTCAATTTCATCCTGCTTCTCCATATGTACATCCCACTGTTTAAACAAAAGCCCACATGTCTAAAACTGAACCCATCATCTTCCTCCTGCCCTCAGTCTGGCCATTCTTCAAACTTTCTTAATGTTGTTAATAGCACTACCACCCTATTCTCCTAGTGGCTCAGAAGTGAAAACTAGGAGTAACCTTTGACTCTTATTTCTCTTACATTTCATTCATTCAGTGCTAAATCCTGATATATCTACTGTCACAACATTTCTAGTATCTATTCCCACTCTAGTCCAGGTCTTGATCACCTTTAAAACCAAAACCATCCTAACAATGACATGGACTAGTTCTTTGCTTCTAATCTATCCCCTCTCTAATCAATGAACCAATCTTTCTTAAACAGTTACAAAAATAATTGCTCCTACAAGTCTGGCCATATCATTCCCCTTCTCAAATGCTTTCAGGAATATGCTATGGACTTTAGAACAAACTTCTTTGCCTGATATTTTAAAGTGCCCTGCTATTTGGCTCCAACCCATTTTTTTCAGACTAATTTCAAAATTACCCCTTTTCATGAGACTGCTCTTAAAGAGCAGGGACTATACCATTTTGCTTTTGTGTCCTCAGAACCAAGTACGTGTCTGGCACACAGTAGGCATCTAAGAAATGCTTACTGGTTGAGCCTCAAGGTGTACATTTTTAATTTAATCAGAATGCCAGCTATTCTCTGAATTTATCCTACTAGCTAGCCCCTCTATGTATATACTTTAGCCATCTCTCATGGCTGAAATGCTTTTCTTTTTCATTTATACCTTTTCTACTGTCAAGGCTCAGATCTGAAAATTTGAGTATTCTTCCATATGATTTTTTTATAGCTTGTAATTCTTGTTTTGAGAACTGTTTATATCCTTTTACTACTTGTATTTTGTTGAATGATTTTTGGTCTTATAAGTTTCTATCAACTGTCTATATAGCTTGGATAGCAAGCCTTTAGTGCATCTCTTAATACAAAGATGTTTTTCACAAGTCAACTGCTTCCTTTCTTTTTCTTTTTCTTTTTTTTTTTTAGAGATAATTTTTTTTCTTTTTCTTTTTTTTTTTTAATAACTTTTTATTGACAGAACCCATGCCAGGGTAATTTTTTACAGCATTATCCCTTGCACTCACTTCTGTTCCGATTTTTCCCCTCCCTCCCTCCACCCCCTCCCTCAGATGGCAAGTAGTCCTTTACATGTTAAATAGGTTACAGTATATCCTAGATACAATATATGTGTACAGAACCTAATCTCTTGTTGCACAGGGAGAATTGGATTCAGAAGGTATAAATAACCCGGGAAGAAAAATAAAAATGCAAGCAGTTTATATTCATTTCCCAGTGTTCTTTTTTTGGGTGTAGCTGCTTCTGTCCATCCTTGATCAATTGAAACTGAATTAACAGCTTCCTTTCTTATCCTAGATATCTTGGTTTTGTTTATGCAACAGCTTTTCAGATCCATTTAAACACAATCACATATTTTAGTTATCCTTCATTTACTGAAGAATTTAGCAGTATAATCAAGCATCTGATACCCTTGAAAAATAAATTAGAAAGAAAGAATGCTTTGAGAAAGAGTTCTGGGAAAACTTGAAAACAGTCTGAAAGAAATTAGGTTTGGACCAACACATTCTATATGAATATTTTGTTGAATACGAAAGGTCATGTCATTAAAAAAATAGAGAAGAAAGAGATCATTCACCTTTCAAAGGTATGGGTAGAAGATGCATCCTAAACCAAACTGAGGGATAAAGGCAATTACAAATGATAAAAACCTTTGATTACATGAAAAAGAAAAACTTCTTTATTAACAAAATTAATATACTAGATAAGAAAGGAACTGACTGAATGGGGAAAAATCTGTATCAAATATCTTTGATAAGGATTTCATATCTAGGATAAATAGGTAATGGATATATATATAATAAATTAAATATATAAAGAATAAAAAATTCTTTACCAATAGGTAAGTGATCAAAGGACATCAATAAGCAGTACCCAAAAGAAAAATTACAAACTATTAAGATCCATAAGAAAGAATATTCTTCATCACTACTAATGAGAAATAGTCAAATCAAAACAAGGCTGAAGTTTCACCACACAGCCTGAAAAATTATGGCAAAAAATGGGAAGATTCAATGCTGGATGATCTAAGAGGGACACTAAGACATTGTTGGTAGAGCTGTGAATCCGTATGACGATTTTGGAAAGCAATATAAAATACCTGATTGAAGTATGGACATTTTTGACCATATCCTTTGACCTAGAATTTTCTATGACAATATCACTGATGAGAAAGTCCCTATGTATACCAAAATATTTATAGCAGCATTTTTTTTTGTGATAGCAAAGAATGAAAAACAAAGTAGATACCCATCGATTTGGGAATGGCGGAAGAAATTATGATATATAAATGAAATGGAATATGATTGTATAATAAGAAGCAATGAATGGGATTAATATAGAGATGCATGGCAATATCTACATGAACTGATGAAGACTGAACTAAGTGTAGCCAAGAAAACAAAATACACAATGGCAATAACAATGTGAATGAGGGGAAAAGTACATATACATAAAAAAAATCTAAAGTGAATGTTGTAAAATTATAAGGAGATTTAAGAAGGCATTCTCATTCTAGCTTAATGCAGAAGTGGGAGAGTCACAAGTTTTGCACATTACACATATTCTCAGACTTTTTGATGTATTAATCACCTCTGGTGATGTTTTCCCTCTTCTTTCCCTTTTTCATTTTCCAAAAAAAAAAAAAAAAATACTATATTTTTATGGGATGGTTTTCTAGGAAGGATTCAGTGGAGAATACTTTGGGAAAGATTGGTTAAAAACAAAAGATACCATAAATACCCTAATTAGAACAAAATGGATTAGTTTTTTTGTTAAAAAGAACTTACCCCTTCCCCAAAGCTGTGCAAGTTAGAGGATTTAATTCTCTTCTGTATTTTTATGATATAATCTCTATTCAGGACACAAATACATTTTGAATTTACTGGAGAATATTCCTCAAACTAATTAAGATGTTCTTTATTTCTTTAAAGAACATTTGAATTTGAATCTAAACAAATATCAAATGTATTTTCACTAACTCACAAATATTTTATTCATTTTGCAGCTATTTTGAATGAGATTTCCTTATTGTCTCTTTTTGTTATTTGTTATTATATAG
The DNA here is from genome assembly GCF_016432865.1 of Antechinus flavipes. Lineage (NCBI taxonomy): Eukaryota > Metazoa > Chordata > Mammalia > Dasyuromorphia > Dasyuridae > Antechinus > Antechinus flavipes. The sequence goes on from NC_067404.1 coordinate 25,015,730, forward strand.
AATATATGTAACTTGTTATTACTATATAAAAATATATATGTGTATATATATATATATATATATATATAGATAGCTAGATAGATAGATAGATAGATAGATAGATAGAAATGTCATTTATTTCTATGGATGTATTTTGTAGTCTGAAACTTGTCTGAAGTCCCCCTAAATTATCTGAATTATAACCTTAGTTTGACCTTCATTTTGTATTTTTTGAGTTTTCTAGTAGTTCTTATTAGAAAGTTCTTTCCTACTTAAAATGTGTTTTAGCTGTTATCTAATTCAAACTTATTGAATTTGGTATTCTTCCTTTTATAGTTAGTTCCATTGATTAACTTTTCTTTTTAATAACCACCAACAAATGGTTTTCATGATCACTGTTTTAGAGAGATCAAGAAATATTATTCTTTCTCATTCCTTTTTTTCTCATTTTCCCCTTTGGTTCTTTAAAATAAATTTTCTTCCTTTAATTATAACATAGCCCCTTAGTAAAGCATGAAATCTCTAAACTAATTTTTGCAGGACTAGTATTTTTATTATATTGGCACAGCCTGGCCATGAGCGTTGATTATTCCTCTAGCTATTTATGTTATTCTTTCTTTTTTCTCAAATATTTTATTTTTCCCAATTACATGTAAAAAATTAACATTCATCTTTTATAATTCTTAATTCTAAATTCTCTCCCCATGTCCTTTCCCTCATCCCTCACTGAAATAGCAATTTCAAATAGCTTATACATGACTATATAGTCATGTAAAACATACTTCTATATTAATCATGTTATGAAAGAAAATAAAGACCAAAACCCCCCCAAGAAAAATGAAGTGTTTTTTAAAAGTATGTCTCAATCTGAATTCAGACTCCATAAGTTCTTTCTCTGGAAGTAGAGAGCATTTTTCATGATAAGTCCTTTGGAATTGTTTTGGATTATAGTATTGTTGAGAATAGCTAAGTCATTTACAGTTGATCATTGTACACTATTGCTACTAATTCTATTAACTTCATGTTGCATAAGTTCACATAAATCTAAGTTTTGTGAAATCATCCCCTTCATCATTTCTTATAGCACAATAGTATTTCTTCACAATCATATACCACAACTTGTTCAGCCATTCCCCAATTGATAGACATTTCCTTAATTTACAATTCTTAAGACAACACAAAAGATGCTGCTAGAAATGTTTATATATATATATTTGTCCTTTCTTTTAAAAAAAAATCTCTTTAGGATACAGACCCAGTGCTGTTGCTGGGTTAAAGAAGTCTTTATTTCTTTAAGGAGCAACGTATAATTCAATCCATAGAAATATTGAATGTAGATTGACTCTTTAGTATTTTCTACATTTTATAATTGTTTGGAATGGGTCTTCCTTTTCTATTATCATCGCTTGAATTTTGTTTATTGTACAATGTACAAGCAATGCATGCTGTTTTTTATGGATTTGTAGTCTTCAACTTTTCTCAAGTCTTTGTGTGAAATGATTTCTTTGGTGATTTCCTAAGATTCTGTCTATAAATCATCACCCTATCACCAAATGGGGATCATTTTATCTTGTCTTTGCTTATCTTTTTGCCTTTCATTTTTAACTTTGTCTTATTAAAATTTTTAACATTTCTACCACTATATTAAAGAATAGTAGAGAAATGAAGCATTCTTATTTTACTTCCACCATATACCTTATATTGCTAATTGTATCACCTGAAATTTTCATTCTTCTGAGATTGTGATAATAATAATCCTCACTAGAACACTTAACAATGTACAAAACACTTTACATATAATATCTTAGTATAACCTCATGTTGGTCCTTTGAGGTAACTTTATCCCCATGGGATGGGGAATAGGCTCAAAGTAGTTAAATGAGGTCACAGAGTTTGTAAAACTGTGCACACACACACACACACACACACAGCCACAGGACACCAATATGAAAAATGACAGGAATGTTTAAAAATTGGGTTTTTGAGGCAGGGAATAACTTGAGATCAACGAAAGAGCTATGAAGAAGCACAGTTATTGTTTAACTGTCTTAGAAAATTGACTGTTAATCGCTCAATGTGACTCTAAGAATCAAACTCCAAAAACAAAAACCCAACTCAGATCCACTTGTCTAAGACCTCCCAGGAATGAGCAGGCTAGGGGCTTGAAAGAGAAGCAAGCGAGCTAAGAAATGTGCAGGGCACATTTCACATATCCCAAAGGTTGGAGTTTCCTTTTCCTGAGTTTTCAGGGGCCTGGAGAGAAAAGGAGAAGTCAGCTCTTAAATTCCAAACTGGGGCTTCTTCACACACAGCTGGAAGGAGCAGGGCACATTGCCCGACTACCTTGGTAACTAAGAGAAAGCTGAGCTAGGGGCTATGCAAGCTATCTGGAGCCCCAAAGCTGAGCGCAGGAAGTAGAGGCAGAAGAGGGAAGGCGGTTTACTAAGGGGAAGGGGAGAGGGAGGAGTTGGGTATAGCTGTAGCTGCCGTTACTGTGAGATAAACAAAACAAAACAAAACACCATTCCTTCCTTTCCCTCTTCCCCCCAATACTTGTTAAGCAAATGTCTGCTAATTTTCAGCTTCTTTGCCCGCTCCTGCTCTTTCCCCGTCTCTGCTCCCCCCACCAGCACCCGCCACGCCCCGCCCCCATCACTGAGAGAAAGGCTAGAGGAGAAGGGACCTAATTTACATGTCACTTTTCATTTGCCCATCTTTTATTTTACTGGTTTAGGGGGGTTGCGATGGTAACTGATTCAGTGGCCTTATCTTCAAGAGGGAACTGTTCCCTCCTATGAATTTGGTGGGAAGTCATGATGACGAGAAGCAAAGCCCGTACCAGCAACGGGGCCTCCACGAGTTAGATGCAAACGGAGGCTTCGGGTTTTTTTTTTTAATTTCAGGTAATTTGTGGGTACGTTCTAGGTCACCCCGCTATATCTGGCGAACTTGAGGCCGAACACTTACCGCCTGAGGTAAAAAGAGGCCAGGAAGGAGAAGGCGCGAGGATGGAGAGCAGGGAATCGACGGTAGCTGGAGCCCCATCTGGCGGCCAAATCGCACACTACACCCCCCCACCTGCTGAAGGCAGCTGCCGATCACGTGACAGCCCGCAGCTGTCTGTCAGCGCATCAGGATTACGTGCATTCCCAGCACCCGCCATACAAACATACCATTCTATCCATGGGGGAGGCTTGCCTGAGGTTTTACAATTTTTATTTTCTTTCTCATTACTTTTGTTTCCTTTTAAACCTTAGAGATACGGGAATGCTGAACACATTCATCCTGTATTTTTTGTTGTTGTTGTTGAGGGGGGAGGGGTCTCGATTGTGAGTTTTGAGGCAAAACTTCTGCCAGAAGACCCCTCCAACAATGATCTTGGAAGGCCACTCTCTGATTTCACATGTCCTCGGGACTGCTGGTCCTATAGAGAGAGGTTGTGTGACTCATTGGAATAAGATTTAGAGTTGTAAGGGCCTTTTAGGGTTCCTCAGTCCAACCACTTTATTTTACAGGTGGGGAGTTGGAGAGAAGTAATTGCTTAAGTTAACACAGGGAGACATAATATAATAGACTTAATAGTTGCAATCAAGTCATGTGATTCCAAAGCCAGCATTTTGTCCACTTTCTATCAGTAGTTCCCAGGAACTCGCTCAGATTCACAAAGCTGCTTACATATCACAGTTAAAATTTCAGCTAGGGTCCTCCCTGCGCCAACACAACATTTTGTCTATAATGTCCTGCTACCTGTACTACCTATCCTATTATAAGAAAAGAACATACCTCAATTGCTGTTAATTTATGAACCTGGCCTTGATTCATTTCATGGTTCCCAGACCATGAGAGAATGAAGATTATTTAAATTTTGCATCAACTTTTAATAACAATATCTTTTGTAGTTAAGGTCCCAGCATATTGCAAATGTGTCTTACAGTGGATGTGATCTCATCAATGTCGATATGCCTTACACTGATGTAGATCCCAACTTATTCCTCCTTATCCACCCTGTGAGACTCCCATTCATGGAAATATGGAAATATGTTTAAAATGATTGCACATGTATAAACCATAACATATTGCTTGCTGTCTTGGGGAAGAAGGAAGTAAGGGAGGGAGGGAGGGAGAAAAAATTTGGAACTCAAAATCTTACAAAAATGAATATTGAAAACTATATTTACCTGTAATTGGAAAAATAAAATCCTATTCAGAAAAAAAGAACTCCTGACATAGAATTTGTTCTCTGTAGAATGTGTCAGTCATTTTCTTGGCCTGCCACCTGAATGTAAGTCTATAGATGGTGATTTTTAGTATATCATTAGTTAATTTGATAGTTTCTAGCATATGATAGATTGATGTGTAAAGAATAAAAATTTCTCTAAGATTAAAATCATGCTCTCACAAGTTCATCACAGGTGGTCCACCCAATATTCTTGCGACCCTTTTAGTTTTCTTGTGATAGCATATGGAGGCCAATGGCACCCACTAGCTGTACTCTGGATATTCATTATTCCTTTTTGATACGTGATTGGCCTGCCTTCTTTTTCACTCCTATCTACTATGACATTTTCATAGTTCTTTATTTGTGATATGTTGCAGTCTGCTCACAGCACCAAATATTATTCAAGACACCATCTTTTCAAAGTTTCTAGACAATCTAGACATGACCTTTACTCATCCCCTAATCACTCACAATATCAATACATCATTAGAAGCTGTTCTCTTAATCCTTCCAGTGTCCAAATACCATATCAACATCTGCACAAACCAGCTGCTTCTAGCCAATTTTATTTTCCCTGGTTCAGATGCTATTCACAAAAGAAAGTTTTTGTTTTCTTCTTTTTTAAAAAATCAACAATGACCTTGTGACATCAATATGTGAGCTAGAAAATAAATGAATAGCAGTTATGGTTTTGGGTCCATTCCCATTCATGCCTAGAGGCTTAAAGCTGTCCCTGACTTTGGATGCCTATGGGACCCAAGGATTTGCAATTGTATCATATGAGATGAGTCCAACGAATGCCTGGGAAATGTGTACCATAAGTTTCGTCTCTGGAGCCCACGATGACCCTGGGCTCCTCATAAAAAGCCTCCGGGACAATTAGCATCTCTGTTGGCTATAGCTTCAGAGGGGCCATTTATATCAGGCAGGGGCAAGCCAGAAGAGCTCATCCTGCTGTTAGCCACCTGCTCCAGCCTGATCTGGTCTGCTCCTGCTGTCACTCCAAAGCCAGAAATACCTACTCTCTTGGAATGATAAAGCCAAAATCCTTTGCAAGCGGCAAAAGAGAAAACAACAATCTACTCCTCTGTACAAACATGGGGGAGGGAAATGAGCATTAGCTAGCAAGATAGTGGTTGATAATCTTCAGCAATCCATCAAAAGCAGACTTATGTCTCTGTTAGATATGCACATAGTCCTTAGGTTTTATATAATAATCATACTGAAAACCAGGTAGAGACCTCAGTGGCAAGAATGAGAATGACCTCCAACTATGATCTTGATTTAATTTTGTTCTCAGAGCTGAGAAGATGGAATAAAGCCACGCCTCACTGACTCCAACTAAAGGATATGAATTCAGGCTGAATAAGGGACAAATTTGAATTATAGAATTTTTTTCCAATAAAATGCCATTTCAAATTAGTAGCTCAGGGTGGTCTAGTGGATAAAGGGCAAATGTGGGAGTCAAAATACTTACACTGAAGTCCTTTCCCTGAAACACACTGGCTATATGATCATGGACAAGTCACATAACTATTCAGTGTTCCAGGCAACTAAGATTACAAATTGGAATGAAGTTGTCCATATATTTTTGGCTGGAGTTTGTACACTAGGCATCTCCCCATCCTGATGGTCAGGACAAAACAAACACCACTCCAAAACAAATTTTAAAGAAACAGTATCTCAAACTAATGGCTCTATTGGGTAAAGGCTATTGCAATTCCTAATGAGATCTATTTGTAACAATTTTCTATTTGCAGACAAAACATTCAAGGAGATAAAGAATTTTAAAACAGTTACTAAGTAGCTTAAATAGTCCTACTTGCAGTCTTTTAAAAAAAAATTCATTAAATCACCAATGTCTTTATTCACAGATAGTACAGAGGTAAACATCAGCCTAGAAAAAGCTAGTATATTTGAAATTATAACGACTAGTATATTTGAAAATGATGAGAATTTTTTCTTGCTTTATTAGGATTACCTCTCCATGACTATTGTTGACTCAGGACAAAGGTTCAAACATAGTTAGCCAGCAATGTGGCTCAATGAAAACCCACTTGTATAGCACCTACTATGTTTCAGGAACTGTACATCCTCACATCAACATGAGGAAACAGAGTGAGCAGTTGAGTGAGTTGCCAAGTTCAGTGACACATAGCTCATAAGTGTCTAACTTCATATTTGAACTCAAGTATTCCTAATATATAATGTGTATAATAATACTCTCACTATGTATCACACAGAGTTGTCTTAAGGAGAACACTATAAATCTTGAGGCATTTTAGAAATAAGGTCATCACCATCACAGCTGACCTTTATATAGTACTTCAATGTTTGCAAAGAGCTTGACATATATTATTTCACTTGAGCCTCAAGATAACTTAGTAAGAGGCCTGCATCACAAAGATATCATAAAAAAGAAAAAGGACCCACATGTGCAAAAATGTATGTAGCAGCTCTTTTTGTAGCGGCAAAGAATTAGAAATTGAGTGCATGCCCCTCAGGTGGAAAATGGCTGAGTAAGTTATGGTACATGAATGTAAAGGAATATTATTGTTCTGTAAGAAACGACCAGCAGGATGATTTCAGAAAGGCCTGGAGAGCCTTACATGAACTGATGCTGAATGAAGTGAGTAGAACCAGGAGAATATTGTATGCCGCAAGAAAAAGATTATGTGATGATCAACTCTGATGACGCAACTCTTTTCAACAATTCCAGTGGATTTGTGATGGAGAGAATCATCTGCACCCAGAGAGAGGACTGTGGATCACAACACAACCTGTTTTGTTGTTGTTTTGCTTTTAGTTTTCTTTCTCTTCTTTTTCCTTTTTGATCTGATTTTTCTTGTGCAGCATGATAGTTGTGGAAATATGTTTAGAAGAATTGCACATGTTTAACATATATTGGATTACTTGCTTTCTAGGGGAGGGGATGGGGGAAGGGAGAAAGGAAAAATTTGGCATACAAGGTTTTATAAGGGTGAATGCTGAAAACTATGCTATTTTTTTTTTTAAGTTTGGGGCAGAAATTTTATTCTCTGTAGTAAATTCTCTCTCTCTCTTTTTTTTTAAATTTTTACTTAATAATTACTTTATATTGGCAGAATCTATGCCAGGGTAATTTTTTTACAACATTATCCCTTGCACTCATTTCTGTTCCGATTTTTCCCCTCCCTCCCTCCACCCCCTCCCCTAGAAGGCAAGCAGTCCTATATATGTTAGATATGTTGCAGTATATCCTAGATACAATATATGTTTGCAGAACCAAACAGTTCTCTTGTTGCACAGGGAGAATTGGATTCAGAAGGTATAAATAACCCGGGAAGAAAAACAAAAATGCAGATAGTTCACATTCGTTTCCCAGTGTTCTTTCTTTGGGTGTAGCTGCTTCTGTCCGTCATTTATCAATTGAAACTCAGGTCTCTTTGTCAAAGAAATCCACTTCCATCAAAATATGTCCTCATACAATATCGTTGTCGAAGTGTATAATGATCTCCTGGTTCTGCTCATTTCACTTAGCATCAGTTCATGTAAGTCTCGCCAGTCCTCTCTGTATTCATCCTGCTGGTCATTTCTTACAGAACAATAATATTCCATAACATTCATATACCACAATTTACCCAGCCATTCTCCAATTGATGGGCATGCATTCATTTTCCAGTTTCTAGCCACTACAAACAGGGCTGCTACAAACATTTTGGCACATACTTTCCCTTTTTTAGTATTTCTTTGGGATATAAGCCGAATAGAAACACTGCTGGATCAAAGGGTATGCACAATTTGATAACTTTTGGGGCATAATTCCAGATTGCTCTCCAGAATGGTTGGATTCGTTCACAACTCCACCAACAATGCATTAGTGTCCCAGTTTTCCTGCATCCCCTCCAACATTCATCATTATTTTTTCCTGTCATCTTAGCCAATCTGACAGGTGTGTAGTGGTATCTCAGAGTTGTCTTAATTTGCATTTCTCTGATCAATAATGATTTGGAACATTCTTTCATATGAGTGGTAATAGTTTCAATTTCTTCACCTGAGAATTGTCTGTTCATATCCTTTGACCATTTATCAATTGGAGAATGGCTTGATTTCTTATAAATTTGAGTCAGTTCTCTATATATTTTGGAAATGAGGCCTTTATCAGAACCTTTAACTGTGAAGATGTTTTCCCAGTTTGTTGCTTCCCTACTAATCTTGTTTGCATTAGTTTTATTTGTACAAAGGCTTCTTAATTTGATGTAATCAAAATTTTCTATTTTGTGATCAGTAATGGTCTCTAGTTCATCTTTGGTCACAAATTTCTTTCTCCTCCACAAGTCTGAGAGATAAACTATCCTATGTTCCTCTAATTTATTTATAATCTCATTCTTTATGATATGAACAGACAATTTTCAGATGAAGAAATTGAAACTATTACCACTCATATGAAAGAGTGTTCCAAATCACTTTTGATCAGAGAAATGCAAATTAAGACAACTCTGAGATATCACTACACACCTGTCAGATTGGCTAAGATGACAGGAAAAAATAATGATGAATGTTGGAGGGGATGCGGGAAAACGGGGACACTGATGCATTGTTGGTGGAGTTGTGAACGAATCCAGCCATTCTGGAGAGCAATCTGGAATTATGCCCAAAAAGTTATCAAACTGTGCATACCCTTTGATCCAGCAGTGTTTCTATTGGGCTTATACCCCAAAGAGATACTAAAAAAGGGAAGGGGACCTGTATGTGCCAAAATGTTTGTAGCAGCCCTGTTTATAGTGGCTAGAAACTGGAAAATGAATGGATGCCCATCAATTGGAGAATGGCTGGATAAATTGTGGTATATGAATGTTATGGAATATTATTGCTCTGTAAGGAATGACCAGCAGGATGAATACAGAGAGGCTTGGAGAGACCTACATGGACTGATGCTAAGTGAGATGAGCAGAACCAGGAGATCATTATACACTTCGACAACGATATTGTATGAGGATGTATTCTGATGGAAGTGGATTTCTCTGACAAAGAGACTTAACTGAGTTTCATTGGAGAAATGATGGACAGAAACAGCTACACCCAAAGAAGGAATACTGGGAAATGAATGTGAACTATTTGCATTTTTGATTTTCTTCCCGAGTTATTTTTACCTTCTGAATCCAATTCTCCCTGTGCAACAAGAGAACTGTTCGGTTCTGCAAATATGTATTGTATCTAGGATATACTGCAACATATTTAACATATATAGGACTGCTTGCCTTCTTGGGGAGGGGGTGGAGGGAGGGAGGGGAAAAAACGAAACATAAGTGATTGCAAGGGATAATGTCGTGTAAAAATTATCCTGGCATGGATTCTGTCAATACAAAGTTATTACTAAATAAAATAAAATTTAAAAAAAAAATCTCGTTCTTTATGCCTAGGTCATGGACCCATTTTGATCTTATCTTGGTATATGGTGTTAAGTGTGGGTCCATGCCTAATTTCTGCCATACTAATTTCCAATTATCCCAGCAGTTTTTATCAAATAATGAATTCTTATCCCAGAAGTTAGGGGCTTTGGGTTTGTCAAACACTAGATTGCTATAGTTGACTATTCTGTCTTGTGAACCTAATCTTTTCCACTGATCCACTAATCTATTTCTTAGCCAATACCAAATGGTTTTGATGACTGCTGCTTTATAATATAATTTTAGATCAGGTACAGCTAGGCCACCTTCATTTGATTTTTATTTTCATTAATTCCCTTGAGATTCTCGACTTTTTATTGTTCCATATGAATTTTGTTGTTATTTTTTCTAGATCAATAAAATATTTTCTTGGAAGTCTGATTGGTATAGCACTAAATAAATAGATTAGTTTAGGGAGTATTGTCATCTTTATTATGTTCACTCGGCCGATCCAAGAGCACTTAATATTTTTCCAATTATTTAAGTCTGACTTTATTTGTGTAGAGACTTTTTTATAATTTTGCTCATATAATTCCTGACTTTCCTTTGGTAGATAGATTCCCAAATATTTTATGGTATCAACAGTTATTCTGAATGGAATTTCTCTTTGTATCTCTTGCTGTTGGGTTTTGTTGGTGATGTATAAAAATGCTGAGGATTTATGGGGATTTATTTTGTAGCCAGCTACTTTGCTAAAATTATGAATTATTTCTAATAGCTTTTTAGTAGAATCTCTGGGGTTCTCTAGGTATACCATCATATCATCTGCAAAGAGTGATAGTTTGGTTTCCTCCTTGCCTACTCTAATTCCTTTAATATCTTTCTCGACTCTTATTGCAGAGGCTAGTGTTTCTAATACGATATTAAATAATAATGGTGATAGTGGGCAACCTTGCTTCACTCCAGATCTTACTGGGAAAGGTTCCAGTTTTTCCCCATTTCATATGATGCTTATGATGGTTTTAAATATATGCTCCTGACTATTTTAAGGAAAAGCCCATTTATTCCTATGCTCTCAAGTATTTTTATTAGGAATGGATGTTGGATTTTATCAAATGCTTTTTCTGCATCTATTGAGATGATCATATGGTTTTTGTTTGTTTGGTTATTGATATAGTCAATTATGCTAATAGTTTTCCTAATATTGAACCAGCCCTGCATTCCTGGTATAAATCCTACTTGGTCATAGTGTATTATCCTGGGGATGATTTTCTGTAATCTTTTTGCTAATATTTTATTTAAGATTTTAGCATCAATATTCATTAGGGAGATTGGTCTATAATTTTCTTTCTCTGTTTTCAGCCTACCTGGTTTAGGTATCAGTACCATGTCTGTGTCATAAAAGGAGTTTGGTAGGATTCCTTCAATCCCTATTTTTTCAAATAGTTTATATAACATTGGAGTTAATTGTTCTTTAAATGTTTGGTAGAATTCACATGTAAATCCATCTGGTCCTGGGATTTTTTCTTAGGGAGTTGATTGATAGTTTGTTCTATTTCTTTTTCTGAGATGGGACTGTTTAGGATATTTACTTCTTCCTCTGTTAGTTTGGGCAAGCTATATTTTTGGAGGTATTTTTCTATTTCATTTAAGTTGTCAAATTTATTGGCATAAAGTTGGGCAAAATAACTCCTAATTATTGCTCTAATTTCCTCTTCGTTAGTGGCGAGTTCTCCCTTTTCATTTTTAAGACTAACAATTTGATTTTCCTCTTTCCTTTTTTTAATCAGATTTACTAAGGGTTTGTCTACTTTGTTGGTTTTTTCATAGAACCAACTCTTAGTTTTATTAATTAATTCAATAGTTTTTTTACTTTCAATTTTATTGATCTCTCCTTTTATTTTTAGAATTTCAAGTTTAGTGTTTGACTGGGGGTTTTTAATTTGTTCCTTTTCTAGCATTTTTAGTTGCAAGCCCAATTCACTGACCTTCTCTTTCTCTATTTTATACAAATAGGCCTCTAGAGATATGAGATTTCCCCTTATTACCGCTTTGGCTGAATCCCATACATTTTGGTATGATGTCTCATTATTATCGTTTTCTTGGGTGAAGTTATTAATTATGTCTATGATTTGCTGTTTCACCCAATCATTCTTTAGTATGAGATTATTTAGTTTCCAATTATTTTTTGGTCTACTTCCCCCTGGCTTTTTGTTGAATGTAATTTTCATTGCATCGTGGTCTGAAAAGGATGCATTTACTATTTCTGCCTTACTGCATTTGAGTTTGAGGTTTTTATGTCCTAATATAATATATGACCTAATATGGTCAATTTTTGTATAGGTTCCATGAACTGCTGAAAAGAAAGTGTATTCCTTTCTGTCTCCATTACATTTTCTCCAGAGATCTATCATATCTAACTTTTCTAGTATTCTATTTACCTCTTTGACTTCTTTCTTATTTATTTTGTGGTTTGATTTATCTAATTCTGAGAGTGCAAGGTTAAAAACTCCCACTATTATAGTTTACTGTCTATTTCTTCTTGCAGCTCTCTTAATTTCTCTTTTAAGAATTTAGATGCTACACCACTTGGTGCATATATGTTTAATATAGATACTGCTTCATTATCCATGCTACCCTTTAGCAAGATATAGTGCCCTTCCTTATCTCTTTTAATTAGATCAATTTTTGCTTTAGCTTGATCTGAGATCAGGATGGCTACCCCTGCTTTTTTGACTTCACCTGAAGCATAGTAGATTTTGCTCCAACCTTTTACCTTTAACCTGTATGTATCTCCCCGCTTCAGGTGTGTTTCCTGTAAACAATATATTTTAGGATTCTGGCTTTTAATCCATTCTGCTAACCGCTTCCTCTTTATGGGGGAGTTTACCCCGTTCACATTTATGGTTAGAATGACCAATTCTGTATTACTTGCCATCTTGTTAACCCCGGTTTATGCTTTTCTCCCTTCTTTCCCCTTCCCCCCCCTTCCCAGTATTAAGCTTGTGAGCACCACTTGCTTCTCAACAGCCTTCCCTTTTTAGTATCCCTCCCCCCGCCTTAGAGTTCCTCCCCCTATCTTACCCCTTTCCCTCCCAGTTCCCGTATTCCCTTCCTCTTAGCTTATTCCTTCCCTTTTCACTTTTCCCTTCTCACTTCTCAATGAGGTGGGAGAAGTTTCACCATAGATTGAATATGTCTTAAGATTTTTCACTTAAAGCCAATTCTGAAGGCAGTAAGGTATCCACTATATTCATCCCCCTCCATTCTTTCTCTCAGATATAATAGGTTTCCTTTGCCTCTTCATGAGATGTACTACCCCCACTTTACCCCTTTTCTGGTACAATGTCCTTTCCACATCAGTTTCTAGAACAAGGTATACATGTATTCTTTATACATCTTTATAACCGAAATATAGTTCCCAAGATTAATCTTTACCTTTTTAGATTTCTCTTGAGTTCTATATTTGTAGATCAAACTTTTTGTTAAGTTCTGGCTTTTTCATCAGAAATAGATGAAATTCGCTTACTTCGTTGAATGTCCATCTTCTTCCCTGGAAAAAGATGCTCATTCTCGCTGGGTAAGTTATTTTTGGTTGCATACCAAGTTCCTTAGCCTTTCGGAATATCATATTCCAGGCCCTTCGATCTTTTAATGTGGATGCTGCCAGATCCTGGGTGATCCTTATTGTGGCTCCTTGATACTTGAATTGGGTTTTTCTAGCCACTTGCAATATTTTTTCCTTCATCTGAGGGTTCTGGCATTTGGCCACTATATTCCTTGGTGTTTTGATTTTAGGATCCCTTTCAGTGGGTGATCGATGAATCCTTTCAATGTTTATTTTTTCCTCTGTTCCTATGACTTCTGGGCAGTTCTCTTTGATAATTTCCTGGAAAATAGTGTCCAGGCTCTTTTTTTCATCATTCTTTTCTGGGAGTTCAATGATTCTCAGATTGTCTCTCCTGGATCTGTTTTCCAGGTCTGTTGTCTTCCCCAGAAGGTATTTAACATTCTTTTCCATTGTTTGATTTTTTTGGATTTGCTTGACTGATTCTTCTTGTCTCCTCGAGTCATTCAATTCCAATTGTTCAATTCTGATTTTCAGTGAAGTATTTTCTTCACTCACTTTTTAAAAATCTTTTTCTAATTGTCCCATTGAGTTCTTTTGTTCTGTGGAATTTTTTTCCATTTCGCCAATTTTGTTTTTTAGAGAGCTGTTTTCTGTTTCCAGTTCACCAATCCTATTTTTCAAGGATTTTATTTCTTTATCCACTCTCTCTTTAACTGACTTCTCCAGGCTCTTTTGCCAAGCCTCCCTCTCCTTTTGCCAAGCCTCACTCTGCTTTTCCCATTTTTAATTTCCTCCATGAGATTCATCTGTGCTGAGGAACAGATGATCTCCTCCTTTGGGGATTCACCTGGGGACTGTCTGTTTTTAGTCTCCTCAGGATTTAGAGTCTGCTCTCTATCTGTGTAGAAGCTGTCAAGGGTTAAAGTCCTCTTCAATTTCTTGCTCATTCTATCTAATAATCAAAGACAAACTAGCAAAGAAAAAAAGAAAAAACTGGAGTCTTTCTTTGGGGGAGGGGCTGGGTATGTTACCGAGCTTCCTCTACAGACTGCAGGGGGCAGCAGTGAGGCACTAGCAGGACTGTGCTGCGCCTGCGCTCTGAGATCCCAGAGCGTGCTGAGTCACTGTGGGGGGGAAGGGGTGGCGGCCAGGTCCCGAGAGACTCCAGCTGTTTGGGGTTGTGTTCTTCAGCCCCGGTGTTTTTAGCTTCTCTGCTGGGCTGCTGACTTGCTGCCGGAGCAAAGTATCTAATCCTGTAGCGAAGCTCTCCCCGCAGAGACAGCTGCCATCACTCCCCACCCCCTCTCCGCTCTGCTCCCGTGCTCTCACTGCCGCTGCCCGCCGCCTACGCCCGATCTAAAACCGTCCCAGCCCTCCAGTAAAAACAGACCTTTCTTGGCGAATCTCAAGGATGGCTTCTCTTGGTAACTATTTGTGGGGTTTTTTTCAGTCAAGCATTAATTCAGTGGCTTGTAATGAAATGGATAGTGAGAGAAAACACGGAGCTACACAGTTGTGTGCCTCCTCTCCGCCATCTAGACATTTAACTTCCTCTCTCTTTTTTTAAAAAATAACTTTGTATTGACAGAATCCATGCCAGGGTAATTTTTTACATTATCCCTTGCACTCGCTTATGTTTCGTTTTTTCCCCTCCCTCCCTCCACCCCCCCCAAGATGGCAAGCAGTCCTATATATGTTAAATATGTTGCAGTATATCCTAGATACAATATATGTTTGCAGAACCGAACAGTTCTCTTGTTGCACAGGGAGAATTGGATTCAGAAGGTAAAAATAACCCGGGAAGAAAAACAAAAATGCGAGCAGTTTATATTAATTTCCCAGTGTTCTTTCTTTGGGTGTAGCTGCTTCTGTCCATCTTTGATCAATTAAAGCTCTCTTTATTGAAGAGATCCACTTCCATCAGAATACATCCTCAAACAGTATCGTTGTTGAGGTATATAATGATCTCCTGCTTCTGCTCATTTTACTTAGCATCAGTTCATGTAAGTCTCTCCAGTCCTCTCTGTATTCATCCTGCTGTTCATTTCTTACAGAACAATAATATTCACATACCACAATTTACTCAACCATTCTCCAATTGATGGGCATCCATTCATTTTCCAAAAACTATGCTATTTTGAAGATAAAAAGCTGTAAAACAACAACATAAAAAGAAAAACTAGTAAGATAGATTCTCTAGGAATTTGGTCCATTTTACAGATGAGCAAACTGAGACTTAAAGGGGTAGCATGATTTACCCAAGGTCCTACAGCAAATAAGTGGCAAATATGAAAATCTAAACTGTCTTTTCTGCTGCTAAATTGTAATACTCTTTCCATTATGCCTATATATTATCTTTGGTCTGTGCCTATGTGCTAGCCACTAAGTTTTCTGGTTACTCTGGAGAGATTCCATTAAATATTGTCTTCTCATTCCTTCCCCTCCTTACAAACATACAGAATTGACAAGTATTTAAATTTTATCAGGACCAATTTAATCAGGGTAAACAAGGCTTTGTCAATTTAAACAAGCAGTCTAATTGATTTTTCCTCCTCACTGGACTGACTGACTGACTGACTCAATTGACTCAACTGAGGATTTGCTGTGGTTGGCCACTGCTCCTAAATTACAAATTAGAGAGTTAAGGAAACCTCAGAAAACAGCAAGGAATGACAAGCAGGGGAAAAAGAGGATGGTCACTAGCTTACCTACTCATCTATCAACAAATATTGACTGAGTTTTTAATGTGTTGTAGTCATTACAGCTGATATACATGACTCTTGCCTTTAGAGAGCTTCCAGTCAACTCTAGGTAGAAAGATTAGTGTGATTTATTTTGGAGGGTGATGGGAAAGGTGTCTGGACTTGTGTTTTCATCAGTGTTGGGAGCTCTTTCACTGTAATAAATTTATATAATATCATAGTCTCAGAAAGCTACTTGGGATAACTGCACTTGAACACATGTCTTCTTAAGTGCGTGATAACTTATGGCACCAACTTCCAAAGTGATAAACATCAAACTGAAACTCTTGTACCCTTGGAACTGACCTGTTAGCTAATTTTTTTTATCTTTTTATATAAGCTCTGTAGTATGTTCAGTTTTCTCAGCCAATAACAAGATGCTTACTGGCTGGTGTCATTTGCTTTTAGCCAATGGGCAAAGATCTAATATCTTCTTTACCTGATTAAGTACTTATTTACAGCACAGTGAGACTGCAGGAAAATTCTTTAACATCTAGTACTTCATATGTGGAGATTTCATATGATGAAAAGTCAAGTCTTTTAAAAAATATTTCTCCCCTCAATTACAGCAACTTGACATAAATTATATACATGTGCAGTAAAGAAAAACTTATTTCCATAGTGATCAGATTGGAAAAAACACAGCTATCCCTTCTCCCTCCAAAATTCCAACAACAAGAAAAAGAAAGTTTAAAACAAACTATGTTTTTATCTGCATGTGTATTCTATCATTCTCTGGAGGAGAAGAGTATTTTTCATCCTTCAGTCCTTCAGAATTGTTTTGGATCACTGTATTGCTGAAAATAGCTAAGTTATTTGCAGATGATCATTGTACATGGGTTAGTTACCATTTTCCTGGTCCTAATCACTTCACATTGCATTAGTTCACAAAAGTCTTTCCACGTTTTTCTGAAGTCATCCCCTTTATCATTTCCTATAGCACAATAGTATTCCATCATAATCATATACCATGACTTATTCAGCCATTTCTCAATTAATGGACATTTCCCTCAATTTCCAATTTCTTGACATAACAAAAAGAGCTACTAGAAATATTTTTGTACATATGTGTCCTTTTCTTTTTTATGTCTTTGGGATACAGGCCTAATAATGGTATTGTTGGGTCAAAGATTATACACATTTTCATAACCCTTTGAGCATAATTCTAAAATTACTCTCTAAAATAGTTGGATCAGTTCACAACTCCATCAAGAGGGTATTAATGTTCCAATTTTTCCACACCCCTCCAACAATAGTTTTTTAAAACCTTTTCTATCACATTAGCCAATCTGAGAGGTATGAGGTGGTACCTTAGAACTGCCCTAATTTGCATTAGTGATTTAGAGCATTTTTATATGACTATACATAGCTTTACTTTCTTCATCTGAAAATTGCCAATCTAAATGACTGGTATTCTTACAAATTTGACTTACTTCTTTATATATTTGAGAAATGAGACCTTTGTCAGAGAAACTTCCTGTAAACTTTTCCCTCCATTTTCCTGTTTTCCTTCTAATCTTGGTTGTATTGGTTTTATGTGTACAAATGTATTCAAAATTATCCAGTTTATATATTCTCTATCTTGTTTGGTCACAAATTCTTCCCTTATCCATATATCTGACAGATAAATTATTCCATGGTCCCCTAATTTGCTTATGATATCACCCTTTATGTTATTTTGTTATCTTGGTATATGATGCAAGATATTGGATTATACCTAGTTATTATTCAGTTGTTTCAGTTGTGTCTCCATTTGGTTTTTTTTTTGGCAGATATACTCAAGTGGTCTGCCAATTCCTTCTTTGGCTCATTTTACAGATGAAGAAACTGAGGTAAAGTTAAGTGATTTGCCCATAGCCACATTGAACTCAGGGCTTCCTGACTCTAGGCCTGTTCTCTGTCTACAGCAGTGCCATCTAGTGCTTTCAAGTTTGCTCAGAAATTTTTTTAAAATAGTGAATTCTTGTCCCTAAACCTTTATCAAACATTAGATTCCTATAATCACTTATTACTGTGTATTATGTATCTAATTTATTCTACTGATCTAGTACTCCATTTCTTAGCCAGTACCAGATTGTTTTGATGATTATTGCTTTGCAATAAAATTTGAGAAATGGCCCTACTAGGTCACCTCCCTTCACAATTTTTTCACTATTTCCTTGATATTCTTGACCTTTTGGTCTTTAGGATTAATTTTGTAATAATTTTTCACCTGATAGTTTGTTTGGCATTGAATAAGTAAATTACTTTAGGTAGAATTGTCTTTTTCATTATATTGGCTTGGCCTACCCATGAGCAATTTATATTTTTCCAATTGATTAAATCTGACTTTTTATATAAAAAGTGTTTTATAACCGTGTTCATATAGTCTGTGGGTTTGCTTTGGCAGTTACAATCCCAAGTGTTTTATACTATTTACAATTATGTAACGGATAATGGATTTTCTCTTCCTCCTAGACTTTGTTGATAATATATAGAAATGTTGATGCTGGATATAAAGTTATTTTATATCTTGCACATTTCTGAAGTTGTTAATTATTTCAACTAGTTTTTTGGTAAGTTCTCTAAGTGTACCGTCATATAATTCTAAAAGAATAATAGTTTTGTTTTTTCATTACCTATTCTAATTCCTTTAATTTCTTTTTCTTTTCTTATTGCCATAGTCATCATTTCTAGGGCAGTATTTCAATACTGTTGGTGATAATGTACATCCTTGCTTCACCTTGATCTTTATTGGGAAGACTTCTATCTTATCTCCGTTATACATAATGCTTGTGGATGGTTTTAGATAAATACTACTTAGCATTTTAAGGAAACTCCATTTATTACTGTGCTTTCTAGTGTTGATAGGATTGAGTGTTATATTTTGTCAAAAACATTTTTCTGCTTCTGTTGAGATAATCATGATTTTTGTTGGGTCTTATTAATTGATATGGTCAATTGTGTGAATAGTTTTCCTAATATTCAACTGGCTCTGCATCCCTAGTATAAATCCCATCTGGTCCTTGTGTATGATGCATATATTGCTATAATCTCTTTGCCAGTATTTTAATTACACGTTTTGCATTAATATACATTAAGGAAATTGATCTATAATTTTCTTTCTGTTTTTACTCTTCCTGATTTAGATATCTACACTACATTTGTGTCATAAAAGGAGTTTGATGAGATTCCTTTATCTATTTTCCAAATCATTTATATAGTATTGGAATTAATTGTTTTTTAAATGTTTCATAGAATTCATTTGTGAATCCATATGATCCTGGTTTTTTTTTAAGTTCATTTATGATTTGTTCAATTCCTTTTTCCCAAATCCAATAATTTAAGTATTCTATTTCCTTCTGTTAATCTTGGCGATTTATATTTTTGTAAATTTTCATCCATTTCACTTAGCTTGTCAAATTTTATCAGCATGTAACTGGACAAAATAGCTCCTAATGATTGCTTTAATTTATCCTTGTCATTTTTGATAATGTTAGTTTGGTTTTTTTCTTTCTTCTTTTTTTAAAAATCAAATTAACTAATGGTTTATGTTTCATTTAAAAAATAATATACCAGCTCATAGTTTTATTTATTGGTTCAATGGTTCTCTGACCTTCAATTTTTTTAAATCTTTCCCTTATTTTTGGGATTTCCAACTTCGTCTTTAATTGGAGATTTTTAATTTGTTTTTCCCCTAGGATTTTTTTTTTAAATTGTATGTCCAATTCATTGATCTGCTCTTTCTCTATTTTATTGATTTAATTTTTTATAGATGTAAATTTTCCCCTAAGTATTTCTTTGGCTGCATCCCATAAATTTTTGTATATTATCTCATTGTTATCATTCTCTTTAGTGATATTGTTGATTGTTTCTATGATTTGTTTTTTGATGCACTTATTCTTTATGCTTAGATTAGTTTAATTTTTAATCTATGTTTTTATAGCCCTTTATTGAATGTAATTTTTATTGCATTGTCATGTGAAAAGGATGGATCTAATATTTCTGCTTTTTGGTTGTGAGGATTTTATGTCCTGGTGTATGGTAAATTTTTGTGAAGGTGGATGGTATAGCTGAGGAAAAAGTATACTTTGTTCTATTCTCACTCAGTTTTCTCCAAAGGTCTATAATATTTAACTTTTCTAAATTCTATTCATCTCCTTAGCTTCTTTCTAGTATATCTGGTTAGAGTTATTTAGTTCTGAGAGGAAAAGATTGAAGTCTCTCACTAGTCTAGTTTTATTGTCTATTTTATAATTCACTTAACTTTTATTTTCAAAATGTGGATTCTATGTTATTTGGTACATATATATTTAGTACTGATATTACTTCATTGTCTATGGGACATTTTTTAGCAAAATGTAGTTCCTCTGCTTATCTCTTTTAATTACATCTACTTTTGCTTTTGCTTTGTCTGAAATCATGATTTCCCTTCCTGCTTCTTTTATTTTAACTGAAGCATAATAGATTCTGCTCCAACTCTTTATTTTTGTTGTGTGCGTGTCTCTTTCTTTGAAGTGGGTTTCTTGTAACATAGTCAGATTCTGGTTTTTAATTCAATTTGCTATCTGCTTCCATTTTATAGGTGAGTTCATTCCATTCACAATCTCAGTTGTGATTATTAGCCGTATATTTCTTTCCAACCTATTTCTCCATATTTCCTCTCTTTCTTTTGACCTTGTCTACCTCAAAATTCTGCTTTGCTTCTGATCACTGACTCATTTAATCTGTCCTTTCTTCTACCAGTACCCTCTTCTCTTAGTCCCTTCTTCTCCTATTCCCCTGTGAGAATGGATAGATTTCTATAACTATCTGAATGTACAAGCTATTCTCTCAGCCAATTCCAATGAGAGTAAGATTCAAATGTT
This sequence comes from Antechinus flavipes, assembly GCF_016432865.1. NCBI lineage: Eukaryota > Metazoa > Chordata > Mammalia > Dasyuromorphia > Dasyuridae > Antechinus > Antechinus flavipes. Next base: position 25,036,456 of record NC_067404.1, read on the forward strand.
GTCCACTCTCCCATCTTCTTCTCTACTATCAAAGCTCTTTTTTTTTCTTCTTTCATTTTTTAGGTGAGATCATTTACCCCATTCTACCTCTCCCTTTCTCCTTCTCCCAGTACATCCATCATTCTCATCACTTAATTTTATTTTTTAAATCACCCCATTACAGTCAATTGATATCCATGTCCTCTTTCTAAATCTACTCCTTTTAAATGTCCTAATAATGATAAAGTTCTTAGGAGTTACAAGTATTTTCTTTCTTTGTAGGAATATAAACAGTTTAGCTTTATTTAGTCTCTTATGATTTCTCATTTATGTTTAATTTTTTGCACTTTTCTTGAGTCTTGTTTTTGAAAGTCTGATTTTCTCTTCAGTTCTGGTCATTCCATCACGAATGCTTACAAGTCCTTTGTTTCATTAAATATACACTTTTCCTGCTGAAGGTTTGATTCTATTTGGTGGTTAGGTCATTCTTAGTTGTAACCCTAGGTCCTTTGTCTCCTGGAATATTACTGTGATGACAGCGTATTTAAAATCAGCCAGAGTCAGGAATTCAGGTTAAGGGAAAAATCTTCAATCTTTATTGAAGTAAAGAGATGAAAAAGGATTGTGATAGCAATATGGGCAGCTGCGACAGGAAGCCAGCTAGCAGAGGGGGATTGGAGATGAAGGGCTGTCACGATAGCAATGTGAGCAGCTGTGTCAAGATGCCAGCCAGCAGTCTCTCCTTCTACTTCCCTTTCCACTCCCTTGCCTCCACCCACCAAAAACGTCATTTCCTATACAACACATCAGGACTTGCACAAAGAGTAAGGTGGGGGGGCATTCTTTCTCCAAGCATATATATTAATAGAGTATGGTCCAATTACTATTTAGCCTCATGTGCTTGGGACCTCAGTGCATCAACTCAAGCCTCAGCCCATTACATATTACATTCCAAGTTCTCTGATCCTTTTATATAGAAGCTGCTAGATTTTATGCTATCTTGACTGTGGCGCCATGATATTTTAATTATTTCCTTCTGGCTTTTTACAATTTTGTCTTCTCAATTTTTCTCAATATTTGGCTATAATATATCTGGGAATTTTTATTTTGGGATTTATTTCAAGAGGTGATCATTGGATTCTTTCTATTTCTATTTTACCCTATGGTTCTAGGATATCAGGGTTTTCTTTGATAATTTCTTAAAATATAATATTTAGCCTCTTTTTTAATTATGGCTTTCAGGTTGTCCAATAATACTTAGCTTATCTCTTCTGCATATTTTCCCTATCAGTTGACTTATCAAGGAGATATTTCATATTTTCTCCTATCTTTCATTCTTTTGATTTTGTATTTATAGTTTCATGATGTCTCATGGAGTCATAAGCTTTCATTTGTCCAATTCTACTAGCACAAGGAATTATTTTCTTTAGTGAATTTTGTATTTCTTTTTCCATTTGGCCAATTCTGCTTTTTAAGGATGTTTTTTTCTTCAGTAGATTTTTGTGCCTCTTTTACCACTTAGCCAATTTTGTTTTTTGAAGGTGTTATTTTCTTCAGTGTTTTTTAATGCCTCCTTTCCAAACTATTTACTCTCTTTTCATGCTTTTCTGGCATCACTCCTATTTCTTTTCCCATTGTTTTTATTTCTCATATTTGATTTTTTAAAATTCATTTTGAGCTCTTGTAGAAATTCTTTTAAGGCTTGTGTTCAATTCACGTTTATCTTTGAAGCTTTGCATGTAGCCATTTTGACTTCATCATCTTCTTCCAAGTTTGTGTCTCAAACTTTCCTTTCTCCATAGTAGTTTTCCATGTCAGATTGTTGTTATTGTTGTTTGCTAATTTTGCCCACACATTCTTTGACTTTTATTTCATATTAACATTGGTTTCTTCTCCCAGAGCAGAAAAGACACTATTCCAAAATTCAGGTTTTTCATGCTGCTATTTTCAGAACTAGTTCTGAGGATCTGCTAGTATCAATTTTTCCAAGTTGGTATGACCTAAGGAGAAGGGTGGTCACTGTTTTCCTGGCCTATACACTAATCTATGAATGACCACAATTGTTTTTCCCACTCTTGAATTGTGACAAGGGTTCCCACTCCCATGAGACTGCAAATGCTCTTTTTCTTTATGGTCTTGGAAATGGCTTGAACCCTTGCTCTTTCCTGTGGCCACAAGTACTAGTGATCTTTTCTACCTTAAGCCTAAGATAAAGACCCCTGCTCCCTTGTGAGCAATAAGAACTCTTCTCCACCCTGGAACTGTGATCAGGGCCCCTGTTTTCCTGTGACCATAGGTACTAGTGCTCCTCTTCCCCCAGGACTGGGACTTGGAACTATGTATGGGCAATTCAACAGGATCCAGCACTCAGTGCCATCAACAAACCCTCTGTAATCGCCTTCTGACCAGCTGTCTGATCCCAGTTTTGAGTGCTGAGAGCTCCTGAAGCTGCTGTAGTTATTGATATTGCTGCCTCCAAAGCCTTCTGCTGGCTTGCCCAGATGGACCCCCACCGCATTACACTCCAAATCTAACCCGCACTGCTATGAGACAGACTTTCCTATTGACTTCCTAAGTTGTCTTGGGCTGGAAAATTGTTTTATGCTGATCTTTTGTTGAGCCTGAGACTGCAGGCTCAATTTGAGCTGTTATTTTAAAGTTGTGTGGAGGGGAATCTGGGAGAATTTAGATGAATTCCTGACTTTGCTATCTTGGCTCTGACTCTAAAAGAGTCAAGTCTTAAACAATCTTGTTTACAAGTTAAAACTGAATCACATGTAATCATCCTTATTTTTAAGGTAGGTGATGAAATTATGGGTCCTTGGTTTATTACATTAATTGAAGTGGGTGGCAGACTGCCATCCCCCACACAGTGATGACTGTCTTCAGAAGAATCAGAAGAGATTCAGAGATGGGGAGGGGGCAGAACCAAACTGTACTGAATTTAAATTATGTGACTAAGGGAACAAATTAATTCAAAATCACAACTGCCTGACAATAGGCCCCTCCCAAGAACATAACAAGAATTCAACAACTTGATCTGAAACAAAATATATTCGATTCATAGACACACAGGACTTGAGAATTGGAATAAACATCAGAAGCCACCTAGTTAAGAACAGCAGAAAAGGAATCTCAAATATAACATTCCCATCAAGTTGTCCAGCCTCTCCTTAAAGGCCTCCAAGAAGGGGGAATCAACTATTCTCATTCTATTTCCAGCTCTCATCAATAGGAAAAGCCTTAGTTGGCCTCTTTGTGACTTCCCCCCTTGCTCCTGGTTTCAGCCAGTTAACATACCAGTCAACAAAAATTAATAAGTGCTTATGTGTCAGACATTTTGCTAAGAGATACAAAGAAAGGCAAAAGTTCAGGTCACTGACCTCAAAGAGCTGACATTCTAATGGAGGAAAAAATCATAAAAATATCTAGGTAGAGTCAAAATATATACAGAATAGAGGGAAGGTATGTTCAGAGGAAAGGCCACCTGCAGAAGTTAGGATTTGAACAGAGTCTTGACAGATAGCATGGAAACTAAGAAGTAGAAACAAGAGGGGAATGCATCACAACCAGGAGAGGCAGCCAGTACAAAGGCCTGGGGTTGTGAGATAGAATATCCCTTGCCAAAAACATCAGGTAGGTCAGTGTAGCTAGATGGTAAAGCCTCTTGCAATACAAAAACAAAAGTTGACATAATTTGCAAAGGAGATATACTGAAAGATATACCTTACAGTAAATACAAGAATAATGGAAGAATCATCCCTCTCCACACTATTATTTTATATAATTCCAGAAAGGCTGCCAAGAATAATAAAAATGTCTAGAAATTATAGGCCTAAACACTGAAAACAAGAAGATAGATTATAGCTGACATGTTGGTTTACTTTAAAAAGTCAAAATAGTCAAAGAAACCAATTGAGCATCAATAAAATATCAGGAGACAAAATAAATTAACAAAAGTCATCAGCAGTAATTTTCACAACTACTGGCTACATTCACTGTTCTGGCCCATCCCCAACAGCCTTCCAACCCAGGAGATGCTTCTATCCCAGGCCTGCTCTCCTGTTGGTCTGTAGCCTGGACAATATTTTATGAGGGTCCCAGGCCATGCTCATTTTATTCTAAACTTCACTTATCCTCCAAACTTCTCTACACCCTTTCACTAAGGGCCTTGCCCTCAGCGGTTGGACAGAGACCCTCATGAACTAAGAAAGAAAGGATCTGGGTTCCTATCATTCTGACTCGGTCATCATGGTGCTAGATGCCTAGAGGCAGGCCACTGCCTTTTCTGAGTCTGAGTTTCCTTATCTAAACATAAGAGGTCCTTACAAGAAGCTATTGTTCCTCTCAGATCTAAAAGCTTTGGTCTCCACACAGGTTTTTTTCAGCACTCAACAGTGAGCTATGGCATAGTGAAATGTGGAAGAACATAGCTATCCAGTGTGATGGATTCTTTTTGAGGGGATAGCTGTCTGATTTGTTTCCTTATATCTTAATCACCTGGCAAATTACCTTACACAAAGTGGGAATAACCCAGTCCACTGCCCACACCCACCCCTAGTGTGTACACCGGCCACATATCTTCAATGTATATGTCCACCCAAATATGTGCATGGGGGGGGGTAGTCACACACCTTCCCTATGTGTCCCTTCCATTTGTGCTATATGTATGTGTGATCATATACCTCTGAGTTGTATTTACTCTCTATATGTGTTACAGCTATGTGTTTCCTATATGTATGCTTAGCCACATGCAAAACCTTTATGTGCCTCCTCTTGGTGAACCCCACACATATCTGCAACAAGTGCTAACCATATGTGTTCTTTCTGCATATGTCCCCCTGTCTATCTCCACCAGTCATCCTGTGTACATTTACTCTTTTCCCTGATTGTGTAGATATTTGTGGAACTATGTACTCTAGGTTATGGAACAAAGGAAAGGATAGTTTTCTTACTATATTTTTCTTTTCTTACTATATTTTCTCATTATATATCTTTGTTTGGAAGTCAACATGTCTTTGGCTGGATTAAAAAAAGGTAAATACATTACTGGAACCTTGTGAGCTATTCTTTTGAGTGGTGATAGACAACTATCATTCAGGATGGGAGAGCATGGAACATTTCTATTGTAAAGAGAGTACAAAGAGATAGTCTCTCATATTAGACAAGGTCATACTGGACCTTGAGTAATAAGATCCAAGTTCAGCTCCCACTTCAGACACTTACTAGTTGTGTTACCCCAAGTAAGTAAGCCACTTTATTTATCTGAGTCTCAATTACCTCATCTGTAAAATGGAAGGGGGTGCCTCTGAGGCTAATTTAAACTAAACAACAACAATCATAATGATAACAAATATTTACACAGTGCTTTAATACTGCTATTGTTCTGTCATGTTTAGTCACGTCCAACTCATCGTGATCCCTTTTGGGGTTTTCTTGTCTAAAATACTGGAGTGATTTCTCATTTGCTTCTCCAGATCATTTTATAGTTGAGGAAACTGAGGCAAACAGAGTTTTAAGGTGACTTCACAGAGTCACATATCTCCTAAGTGCCTGAGGTCAAATTTGCAGGACAGGCACTCTATCCACTGTGCCACCTGTGCTTTTGCCTTGTGTTTGCTTAGCAAAGTATTTTACATATACCATTTTCAATGCATTTGATTGTCTAATTTCTACTAAAGCAGACTTATTTAAGAAAACACCCTTTTCCAAATCTTTCAGGAAAAAAATTAATGAAATGAACTAATAGATGAGAGATAAAATGAAATATGTTACTAATCATAACTGGTAATAACTACAGAATCTCAATGCCCTGCCTTTTGATAGGTGCTCCTGGAAAGGAATGTCTTAGGACTTTGTAGGAAGATATATTGTATCACTCCTCCTCTATAATGTATTCCACTAATTCTCAGGCTTAGAGAGCTCCTGGGGATTTCAGTTACTTCCTTCTGCTCTGTCTTCTGTATTAATTAGGAATGGACCATCAATATCTCTTTACATTTTTGAGAGCTGGTTAATAATAAGCCTTTTCTTCTTTAAGCTCAAGAATTGGGTTTTTAATTGACCTTGAAGAAAAATCATTATCTTTCACAGAATAAAAGGCAAAGATATAGAATGCTGGGCAGGCTCTTTGATGCTGAGTCATCTCACAGAGTAGCAAAGAAAATGGCGCAAAGACTGAAGAATAACTTAGCTTTTGGTTATAGTTAGATTGTGGTAGAGTCCAAGCTTAAACTCCATGTCACCTGACCTAAAGCCAAGTTCCCTTTCTATTACATTATATTGCCTTTATTATTTAGGTCAGATGATTAATATTTTGGACCCTGTCACATTACAGAGTCCTATCACCTATTCAGACAATTAGTTATTGGTTCAACTGAATCTTCAGCAAATTCTGGACCTTGCTTCCTTCTTTGCATAGGCAGGAAACAATGGATATGGGACATTGCCCAAATTGTTCTATGTGTTGGTTGGTTTTGCAAAACAAGGATATTTTTCTGGGTTGAGGAGAGAGGAGGAATATATTAGGAAATGAACATTTCCTAAATAAACATTTATTAAGCATTTATTTTAAGGCAGGCACTAAGGTCCTCTAGATCTTTCAAATTCTAAACGTATTTGGAGAACTCTTTTAAATTTTTCACACACTTTCCTTTTTAATACAATCAGATTTGGTGATTCAGATATGTTGTTGCAACATATGTTGTGTGTGAATATGTGGTTACAAACATCATGTTAGTTTGCTGATCCATATTGAGGCTGTGATCTGTTTTGACTTCAAGGACACTAGAAGTGCAGAGTTAGAGGGGTCTACTGAAGACCCTTGTTTGTCTGGGTCAACATGAACAAGGATTTCCTCTATAAAATCCTAAACAAATGATGATCCAGCCTTTACCTGAATACTCAGATCAATGGAGAATTCACTACTTCATGATCATTTTTTTCCTGCTGTTGTTTTCACTGCATCTTATTCTTCCACAGTCAGTCCCTCTCTCTAGATGCAGATGACTCCATGACAAGTCTGTTGGAATTGGTCTGAATCTCATTGTTAAAAAGAGCCAAGTCCATCATAGTTGATCATCACATAATCTTGTTGCTGTGTACAATGTTCTCTTAGTTCTACTCACCTCACTCAGAATCAGTTCCTGTCTCTTCAGGCCTATCTGAAACCATCCTGCTGATTGTTTCTTTTAGAACAATAATATTCCATAGCATTCATTTACCACAATTTACTCAGCCATTCTCCGACTGATGGGCATCCACTCAGTTTCCAGTTACTTGGTACCACAAAAAGGGCTGCCACAAACATTTTTACACATATGGATCCTTTTCCTTTTTTTATATATTTGGGTCCAGAGCCAGTAGAAACCCTCCTGGATCAAAGGGTATCTTGCATCTTATTCTTAATGCAATGTTGTCTATTGAGGGTGACAAACTACCAGAAGTATGAACTATTTTTCCTTTATAAATGCCCCTTCAGAATAGATACAGGTTCTTATCATGGGAATACTTACTCATTCAGCCATATTTCAGAGTTGCCAGGGACCGTGCCCAAACAAACATCTCCTCTCCAAAATTAGTGATACTCATATTCTGGGTCAAGTCCTCCCGTGAAGAGCAGACTCACTACCTTCCCAGGCTGCCCTTTTTCCTTTTGGACAGCTCTACATCTAAGCATATTATTCCTTTTGCCAAGACCCCAGGGGGTCTCCCTACAATCTCAACATACTGCACTTCTGTTTGTTGGTACCAAGCAGAACAAACCAAATCTGTCTTCCCTTTTATGAACTTGAAGATAGATATCCTGACTCTTAAGTTTAAACTATTCTATTCCTTTAGCTGCTCTCCATATGTCATGATCTAAGGCCCCCTCACTGTCCTGGTTACCCATCTCTACTCTCTGGCTGATCAGGGTCTTTCCTAACCTGCAGCACCCAGACCAGAACACAATACTATTCTAATGGTAATTGGACCAGGGCAGTGTACAATGGGGAGATCACCTCCTTGTTCCTGGCAGCTGTGCCGCTGTTAATATAGCCCTAAGATCTCTTTAAGATGAGAATATGAATGGGTCTTCTTTAGAATTCCAAGCAAGAAAAACTTGAAAACTGTCTTAGGCTAATAAGACTATGAGATCTTCTTCTCTTCTTTGTAGAGGCAAGGGACTCCAAGTATGGGACAATGCATTCACTGTTAGTTTCTACTGGATGAGTGCACTTCTTTCATTCGTCTGTCTTTTTTCCCTCTTTTATTTTTTTGTTACCAGCGATGGCTCTCTCAGTACAGAAGGGAAAGTAAGGTGATGCAAAAACAAAAGAGGACAATAAAAATAATTTCTAAAAATACCAAGCAGGTTGTTTTCTTTGACACCTCTCATTTCTCCCTTTTCACTGAAGGGCAGCATTCTTTAAGAATAGCTGCCCAACAAACTGTGAACCAGCAGTGCTACTACTGGGCTTATATCCCAAAGAGATATTAAAGAAGGGAAAGGGACCTGTATGTGCAAGAATGTTTGTGGTAGCCCTCTTTGTAGTGTCCAGAAACTGGAAACTGAGTGGATACCCATCAATTGGAGAATGGCTGAATAAATTGTGGTATATGAATATTATGGAATATTATTGTTCTGTAAGAAATGATCAGCAGGATGGTTTCAGAAAGGCCTGGAGAGACTTACATGAACTGATGCTGAGTGAAATGAGCAGGACCAGGAGATCATTATACACTTCAACAACAATACTGTATGAAGATGTATTCTGACAGAAGTTGATATCTTTGACAAAGAGAAGATCTAATTCAGTTCCAATGGATTGATGATGGACAGAATCAGTTACACCAGAGAAGGAACATTGGGAAATAAATGAGTATGGACTATTTGCATTTTTGTTTTTCTTCCCGGGTAATTTTTACCTTCTGAATCCAATTCTTCCTGTGCAACAAGAGAACTGTTCAGTTCTACACATATGTATTATATCTAGGATATACTTTAACATGTTTAACATGTATGAGACTGCTTGCCATCTAGGGGAGGGGGTGGAGGGAGGAAAGGGAAAAGTTGGAACAGGAGTGAGTGCAATGGACAATGTTGTAAAAAATTACCCATGCATATGTTCTGTCAATAAAAAAGCTATAATTAAAAAAAAAGAATAGTTGCCCAGATGTGTATAGGGTGAGCACGGATTTCCCATATCAGAAAATGGTAAGTTGCCACTTTCCATCTGGAATTGCTACTTAATTTGACAGAGCTTTAGGGAAAGAGTCAAATCTACACATTTGTACTTACAGACATTATCAATGAAAAGCCCCAACGATTTTTCTAGGTGGCCAAGAGATGAAAAGCCTTTGTCTAATTTTTCAAGGGAAAAAGGGCAAGCATTACATAGTGCCCTCTCTCCCTCCTTGAGCTCATCCATTCTCATTCAATTGAACTGTGATCTACACTAATTGAGGGGAATGTGGGGAATCCAGAAGGATGGATAACCCCCACCACCATTTTTATTTGGATTACAGAACTGTTTTTGCACTAACATTTTGTAAGGGGCTGAAGCTCTTGAGTCGTGGCACTGAGATCCCAAGCACATGAGGCTAAATAGCAATTGGATAATATTAATATATGCTTGGAGAAAGAATGGCCCCACCCACTCTCTGTGCAAGTTTTGATGTGTTGTAGAGGAGATGACATAGAGATGATTTGGTGGGTGGAATGAGAGGCAGAGGCACTGCTGGCCAGACTCGTGTTGCGATTGCTCTCACTTCCTATCGCCATTCCCCCTTGCCTATGCAAAGAATAAAGATCAAGCATTTTCCCTTATTCTGACTCTGGCTGATTCTAATATACTCTGGGGGCTAAATATGGTCATCACAACATTTCAATATGAATGTGGCCAGCATTCTGGAAGTTCATTTAAAACCAAATTAGGAAACAACAATGTGGAGACTTGACTAAAGAAGAGTGAGAAAGTCATCAAGTTTCCTTTCCATCAGTTTCTTTAAGTTTGGTTTTTTATAATGAACCTAATCAATAAATATGTACATATTAAAAAAGAGGCTCATATATGAAACCATTAACTTGTTATACAAAGTTTTTTTTAAAACACATACAGTGTGTTAAATTGAACACAGCAGTACCGAAATTGTTCCATCTGTGTCCATCTTAGGCCAGGTCAGGTATATGCTGGCTCTAAATCCAAGTTCAGGATCTGGAGAGATTGAATCCACAGGACAAAAAATAACAATTTTTTAAAATCCCTTTACTGGATGCAAACAAGCACTCAGCAAAATCTCTACAGTGAGAGGTAGAGCACTCCAGGGTTCCCTGCGCTTGGGAACAAACTTATGCCAATATTAATGTCTTATAGGAGAAAAAAAAGTATTTGTGAACTTGGAAAAGCTATACCTCCATGGCACTGCTGGTCCTAGTGCACTTAACTTGGCCCCATTCTGGCCATCCAAGACTAAGAAGCTTTATATGAACAAAGTGTGAGATAACTAGGAGGCATAGTGGATGAAGTATTTTGCATGGGGTCAGAAACACCTGAGTTCAAACTCTGCCGCAGAATTTTTTCCTAGCTATGCAAACCTGAACAAGTCACTTAATAGCTCTTAGCCTCAGTCTGCTTAACCTGTAAAATGAAGGGGTTGGATAGAATGACCTTCCGTGTCAGCTGTAGACCTATGATTAACATATCCCCTTAACTTAAGGGCTAAGCTATGGAAGAACAAATAATGTCTAAGACGGAACTCTCTTCTGGATGGTTTTAATTTACTTCTGTGTGATTTTTTTTAATGGTTCATGAATGCCCAATTTCCATCCCTCTCACTCCCCATCAACACAGCCTTTCCCCCAATTAAAAAAAAACAGCCCTTCTAGCAAATAAGTATGGATAAGCTGCCTAAAGTCAACAGAGAAGCTGCTGCCTAGTATCCTAGGTAGCCTGGCTTCTGTGGCCTGGTGGCCTAGGAGGTGTGGCTTCTGTGGTCTTGGCTTTTATGGCCTAGTATCACACGTCTTAGTGTTCTAGATCACCCGTTTTCCCTTGTCTTTGTGGCCTAGGCAGCCTGCTGTCACCCTCTTGGTGTCCTACGTGGCATGGCTCCTATAGCCTTGTGATTGAGAACACTTTGCCACATCTTAGTGTTGTAGATTCCTGCTGTCACTGTCTTGGTGGCCTAGGCGGCACGGCTTCCATTGCCTAGTATCCTGAGTGGCACTGTTTCCGTGGCCTCGGCTTCTGTGGCCTGATGGTCTGAGTGGCAATGTTTCCGTAGCCTGGTGGCCTATAAGGCACTGCTTCTAGATCACCCGGGCACAGCTCCTGTGGTTTCATGGTCTAGACACTTTACCACATCTTAGTGTTCTAGTTCACCCAAGCACTGCTCCCATGGTTTCATAGTCTAGAACACTTTTCCATGTCTTAGTGGTCTAGTTCACTTGATAGATTTTGTGGTTTCATAGTCTAGGACACTTTACCATGGCTTGGTGTTCTAGTTCTTCTAGGCATAGCTCCTGTGGTTTCATGATCTGGAATACTTTTCTACATCTTAGTGTTCTAAATCACCCAGGCACAGCTTTCATGGACTTATAATCTGGAATACTTTACCATGTCTTAATGTTCTAGTTCACCTGAGCATAGCTTTTGTGGTTCATGGTCTAGAACACTTTACCATGTCTTAGTGGTCTAGGTCACCTGGATAAAGCCCCTATGATTTCATGGTCTAGAACATCTCACCACATCTTGGTGTTCTAGATCACCTGCTGTCCCATGTCTTGGGTTTCTAGAGCAAACGTCGCCCCCTGTGTTGGTGTTCTAGATCACCCATTGTCCAATGTCTTGTTGTCCTAGGTGGCCCACTGTATTCGTCTTGGGTCCTGGTTGGCACCGCTTTCTTAGCCTCAGCTTCCATGCCTTGGCTCCCAGATCAAGATCTCCCAGGCCCCTGAAAGTGATTGTCCTTTTCGTTATTGCAGTGTTTATATAAATCCTGTTCTGGGGCCTGCTCATTTCACTCTGCCTCAGTTTATGAGGTTCCTTGTGTTTTCCTTAATGAGATACCCTAATTTTCTCTGTATCTTTAATACTCATCATTTCTTAGAGAAGAAAGCATTCCATTCTAATTATAGACCACAATTTGTTCAATCATTCCTCCAATTAATGGGCTGGGCACCCGCTTTTGTTTCTAGTTCTTTGACACAACAAAAAAGTGCTGCTATAAATATTCTTTAATCTGGGAGCCCCTTCATTATCTTTGTCATTTCCCTGTCAATCAGAATCAAACAATCTTAGAGTTGGAAGGAGTCTCAGAGATCCAACCTGACCTCTTCAATTTACAAACTGAAAGAGGTTAGTTTGACATGTCCAAGCTCACTCAGCAAATGAGCAGCATAGCCTTAATGAGAACCTACATGATTATAACTGCTTATATTTATACAGAGCCTTAAAGTTTACAAAATGTTCACTCTCTATTATCTTGCATGAGGAAGATATTATCATCCCTTAAAGAGGCTGAGTAGCTTGCACCTAAGTGGAAATTTGAACATAAATATTGCTTATTCCCTGTCTACTACTTTATTACTTATGCTATTCTGCCTTTAAGTTAGATCTCTTAGCCCCCTGAGCTATGGGTTCTGGGTTTTTTGGCTATTACTGGACAATCCTCATTCTGAAGGTAGTTGACTGCTGGAGACAGAGAATAGAACTACATTGAGATGAAGAATGAAAATTGCTATATCCTTTATGTTATGATCTCACTGCATTATAACCATCTTACAGATAGGCAAACTGACACTCACAGAGGTGAATGATTTGCCCAGGGATGTACCTCCAAGTCTGATGTTCTATCCATTGCACCATTCAAACCAACAAAATGTTCTCTGGAGTGAACAAAGATTTCAGATCAAATAGACAAATTTTGATTAGATCCAATATTTTCTAGGTGGCTTTCGGCCACAGGGGTAGTTTCCAGTAAAAGCAGGGATGAAGTGCGAATGAAGATAATATGAATAGTTTGGGAACATGATTCTCAAATTCATCTAACATACTCTCACTTCAATATAAGTTCCTGACTTTTCAGAACTTTTTTTTTTGTCAAAAGGTATTGCTGAAGCATCTGTGAGCCAGGTGCTATTCAAAGTAAGTGCTGGAGTATATAGAGAAAAAATGAACTTGTCCCTGCAATCAATGGAATACAGGGTAGGGGATGGAATGGAGCATGAAGGGGAAGTAACATGAAATGAGATTAGATAGGCAAGTGGGAAGCAGGTTTTGGAATGCTAGGCTGAATGGCCTCCATTTCATATATACTTATATTTGCATATATATATATATATATATATATATATATATACATGTGTGTATATGTTTACGTGTATAACATTTATGTGTGTATGAACATATTTATGTATATATACTTATATGTATGTATACATATGTATAAAAGGTTGCTACCATGTATATGTATGTATGTCATGTATATGTATGTATATATATATATATATATATATACACACACACACACAGAGAGAGAGAGAGAAAGAGAGAGAGAGAGAGAGAGAGAGAGAGAGAGAGAGAGAGAGAGAAAGAGGCAGAGAGAGAGAATATGAATGAGAATATACCAGTATGAAGACAGTTGGGGCCAACTAGAAAGAGAACTCACCAACAAGGTCAGTCCTGCAGATCATGGTCTGCCAACTCATCATAGAAATTCCATATGTCTCAGAGTTGGAATTGGTCTCATTGCTAATCTAGTTCAACACATATTTGATAAGACTTCACTTCTACAACATATGCAGTGAGAGGTTATTGAAAACTCCTAAAACTTCTAAACAGAGGGGAAGATTACGGCTGGCCAAGACAGCCAATTCTACCTTTAGAAATCTGTTCTTTTTAACAACCTTTTTTCCTTTCTTCAAGTCTACATCTCCTTCAGATCCTCATTTTTTCTAGTGACACACCTTTTTCTATCACACACAAGAAACTCAATTCCTCTACCATGTGACAATCTTTCAAATATGTGAAGGCACCTACTAAGTTCCATCATCTTCTGCCCCAAGTCTTCTTGTTTCCAAGCTAAACATTCCAATTACTTGAATCAGTTTTCATATGGTAGGTTTCCAATTACCTCCCCGCACCAGTTGCCCTCCAGTAGACAAATTAGAGCATAGCAATATTCTTAAAATGTCTAATCCAGAACCAAAACCAATATTCCACATGTGATCTAGCTAGTCTGAATGAAGTAAGAAATATTATACTCTGGAAAATGCCATATGCAGCTAGATGGAGAGCTATGGAGACTGATTATAGATCAAAGTATGATATTTTTACCTTTTTTTTTTGGTTTGTTTGCTTGCTTTTTCTTTATTGTGGTTTTTTCCTTTTGTTTTGATTTCTCTTTCACAACATGAAAAATATGGAAATACATTTTAAATGATTTTACATATATAAGTTATATCAGATTGCTTGCTGTCTTGGAAAGTGGGGAGGAGCGGGAAGAATTTGGAACAAAAAAGGATGAATGTTAGCAACTATCTTTATGTGTGTTTGGAAAAAGAAAATACTGTTGAAACAAAAAGATAACTATATTTACTTGTAATTGGAAAGATAAAATACCATTGAGAAAAAATTATAATAATGAAAAAAGAACTATCCTCCCTGATGGAGGACTCTATGATTCTTTTAATGTAGCCTAAGTTTGTAATATATTTCAGTTGCTACAAAACATTAAAGATTGATATTGAGATTTAGGTTCACTAAAATGCTTGGATATTCTAAAAATCAATTGTTAGCTATCCATACAATTTCCATTGTGTACTCAAAATTAGAGGTTTCTTTTAAATTCAAGAGTAGATTTTAATAATTTCTTTATTAAACTGAATCTAACAAATTATTTCATAATTCTGTATTGTTGAAGATTTGGGGTTCATAATTCTGTCATCCAGCCTATTATAGTCATCTTCACCTATAAAAATGCCTTCCATGACCTCATTGAAGTAATTTATGCAACAGAAAAGAACAGCAGAGGGCCAAGAACATCTCTGCAGCACTTCACTGGAGCTATCTAGGTTGGCATTGAAACAATGATAACTACTCTTTGGGACTAGCCATTTATTCCAAATCCACTGAACTGTACAGTTATCTCCTTCCATCTTTTCCACAAAGAGACTGTCAGATACTTTGCTGACATCAACTAGGTATAGTATATCTCTACTATTCCTCTCACTGGTCTACGTATCTTGTCAAAAAAAGCCATGAGGTTAGTCTGATATGAACTGATCTCTATTAAGTCACACTGACTTTCAGTGATGATTCCTTTTAGTTCTTAATTTCACAAATAATCTCTTTCATAATATAATCTATAATTTTGCCAGGAATTGAAGTCAAAACCACTGGACTATAGTTGCTATACTCTACTTTCTTCCTTTTTTTTATGAAAAACAAGAATATCTTTTATTTGTCTTTTTTTCCAGTGCTGCAATCTCATTACCACACTCCAACATATTTTCAAAATCACTGACAGCAGCTTAGTAATTACATCTGTCTATCCTGCTCCCTGCCCTGCCCCAACCTGTCTACCACCCCAGTACCCTCTGAGCATTAATTGAGAGCTTGTTAAATTCCCTCTCTGCTAGCCATTTTTACTCTGTTCTTCTCATTATGAAAATCATTCCCCCTTTCAGACAAAGGAGAAACAAAATCATGGTTGAGTAGTTCTTTCTTCTCTCTGTCACCCATTACTGCCTCACCTCTGATCCTCCCTGCTGGCCCCAGACCAGCAGAGGCCTTATCCATTCTTTGTTCCTTCTCTTATACCCAGCATAGCTAGCAAACTCTTTTTTTAAAAAAACCCTTAGCATTCCGTGGCAGTCATGACTCATTCTCAGCTTTAGTGTCCCTGATATTGTTCTTATAGTGACAGTCTACTCTTTTGTAGCCACCTTCTATTACCTACCCTTGCTTCCATCATCTGAAGATGTCTTAAAGAGTTCAGCCAAAAACTCTATCCACTTGTCTCTTTAGGTAGATGCATCCGACCCTGTCTCTTTCTTTTTAGAACAGTTTCTATTTATGTCTTCAGAATTTCATTCTTGAGAGCTTCCCACTTCTGTTTGACCTCCAGTGTGGAATTTTAGGCCATGGGTTCCTGCCTTTGTTTTTTCTGAAGTCAGAGAAATCTATTCACCCCAAATCCAAGTTGTACATCAAATGATATCTGGTTTTTCTCTAATTTATTTTTTACAGACTCTAAGATGGGGTGATGACTTCCCTCTAGAGATCCCATTATCTATGTCTTGAGCAAGTGGCCCTTCCCTGTCACTTAAACATTTTTATGAACTTATGGTTAAGGAATGCCAAATATTTATAAGATTTCTGCCTTTGGCTGCAATAATGCTCAGTAGACAACTGGATTAGTAGAGAAAAATATTCCCAGCATATATGCATTGATGCAGAGTTTGTGATTTCATTCCTGAACTTATCTATTTGCTCTTTTTATTCAGAAGATCTGTATTGTGTTTTCATGGAAACGTCAGTGCTATTTCTCTCTCCACTGATAGTCACAGGAATGCTTTCTACCATACTCTTCCTCTTTCTGTTTCCTCAGCATCCTCATGTGAGTATGTCATCTAAATAAATAAATTTTTCCCATTTTATCATGTTTCTTTAGAATAAGACATATTCGTTCATGGCTATATTCCAGTCATGAACTGAATTTCCATTGTTCTTGGTGCTAGGAAAGGAAAGAGAGTCTTTGCATTAGGCTTCCTAATTAACTTCCATCTGAAGCCATGAGATTTATGGCTTGATCTCCTCTTGGATTTCGTGTCCTGTGAATGACTGAGTGCCTCTACTGCTACTTTTCGTCCCATGTTATAGCTGCTAATCTCTACAGTGTTTGGTTAGAAAGCAGGCAATTTTCACCAATTTTCACCTTCTTACTTCATTTTCAGTTTAAAGTTTCTAGGAAACTATTATACTGTCCTCTTATTTTTTGGAGGCAATCAGGAGTAAATGCCTGAGGCCATATTTGAACTCAGGCCCTCCTGACTTCCGGCCAGTGCTCTACCCTCTGCACTAGCTAGCTGATATATTATCCTTTTGTTTTAAACAATAGTCTAGAAACCAAATATGATCTCCTTAACAAGCTGTTCACTTCCTAATTCCTCCTTACTCTTTTGCCTTCAGTAAGCAACTGTGAGGAAAAAGCTTCCTGTTCACCTAAGCTGATCAGTTTCTTATGAAGGATTTCATAATCCATAGCAATGTTTTCTGCATGACTTCTAGGGGTGTCATTTGTCTGTACAAGAATCAACAGAAGACTAATGGTTAATATTTCCAATGCCAAATGTTAATGTCAAGTTTGGAAGCCCTTTGCGTATTTAAAGTGCTTTGTAATCCTTAAAAAGCTATACAAATGTGAGCTATTATTATTGTTATTATTGATTATTAGGAGATTCACAAAATAAAAGATTCAAATTTTTGAAGTTGTGTTATGCTCCTGCTTAGTTTTTTTTTTTTAATTTTTCTTGATCTAACAGAACATTAATTAAGTTCATGGTAGAATTAACCCATCCAAGGTAAAGGGAATTCAGGCTATAATGGCCCACTGAGCAGAGAGAAGAACTGGAAGGAGTAGCCTGAGAGTATATCAACTAGTCACCATGAAAATGGAAACAAAAATTATCATGAGAATGCAAGGATTCAGGCATATTAATTTTCCACAGTATGGTTTTAAAAAAATTAAAGTAGACTTCTGTTCCCACAGCTGTTTTGAGAATAGCACATTTAGGAAAGGAAAGCCTAAAAAGAGTATAATGGGGGGATCATTGATGAAGAAAGAATGACAAATCATCATGGGAACATCAGTATTCAGTCGCATGAAGTTTCCTTAGTGCAAATTTTTTTAGTAAGATGGACTTATTGCTGTTCCCACAGATATTTTGAGAATAGCACATAAAGGTGATGAAGGTCTAAGCATGGTATAAGAGTGTAACAGCCACTAATCCTAGACTCTGTGATCATTCATAGAGTATTGCTGACACAATTGCCCCTTGGAAAAAACTGAGGAGCCTGATTCTGGGAGAAACATAATGCCATGTAATAGAAGTCTTTTATAGAGACTGAAAGCGTGATCAGACATTTCTATGACTGGTTCCAGTAGTGTTCCACATAGTGAATATCAACCTTTTTTTATTGGATGTAGGGTATCCAAAGGTATTGTTAATAGTCTTCTCTCTTGGCTGTGCTCATCAAGCTTTCCTTCCGGGTCAACACAGTCCATAGAAAGACAATGTTATTAGGGGAAAGGGCCTCAGGTCTTTTCCTTTTGTGGTCAGCAAGTGGCCCATAAATATACTTTGGTGCTATTCCTCAGTGTTTGTTCTTTACTTCTAGGAAAAGAACTTTTAATCTACAGGCTACAACCTTGTGAGTTTGGAAATGTCAAGAGAATGAGCTCCCCAAGTCCCAGGAGTCTGAGAGTTGAGTCCATGCTGTGTTGTGCAGTTGATCTCATATCATTGCCTCAAAGGAGTAATGACTAAGGATGACCTTCAGCTTCCAGACCAGGGCAGCTGAGATGACGACTCATCTAGGAGTGATGACATTGAGACATGAACTTGATGGAAACAATGCTATGTAGAAACTGTACTAAGTTTAAGTTTAAAGTTTCCTCAAAGAATAAGTAGTACAGGAAAAGGTTAAGCTCTCAAAAATGTGAAGGTGAAATAGTTGTACTTCTGTTCTTGCTATCCCTTTAAAGCTATAACAATTAGCTTTGCAAAAGCTAATTGATGACAAATGATTAAATAGAACTGGGAAGTTAGCCATTGTTAGTTAACAGTTGAGGGAATACATCCCAAACTGGGGCCTGAGCTAAAAGCTTTAAGGGTGACATATCCTAACCTCTGAAGGGTTTTCTTGGAATCCTGAAATATAATTGTACTGCTGGGACAGTGAACCAGAGAGTTTTTGGTTACATGTGGAGCCTGGTCTAGGGTAAAATTGGATGCCTCACATATTGAGGGACCCCTGAAGAGATTCTAAACATGAAATAGGGTCAGCCAACCACTTAATGTGCTGCTGAATTGCTCCTCAAGTCTGTTCATTTTCTGTGGGCTTTTCTCAGGGGTTGGTGTCTCTGCTGTACAAGATGATCCACTGGTTGGTCTCCTGGACTTACTTTGAACAGTCTTCTATGTTCAAGTAACAGCTGGACTAAGTTATAGTGCACTTTTCAATAGTTTTACTTTTCCAAATACATGAATACATGTAAAGATTCATTTTTGTAAGACTTAGTGTTCTGAATATTTCTCCCTCCATCCCTTACCTCTCCAAGACAGCAAGCAATCTGATATAGGTTAACTATGTATAATCCTTTTAAACATATTTCCATACTTGTCATGCTGTGTAAGAAAAATCAGATCAGCGGGGAGAAAGTGGCGAGAAAGAAAAAAGCAAACAAACAAAAAAGTTTTCGATCCACAGTCAGTCTCCATAGTTCTCACTCTGGACTCAGATGGTGTTTTCCATCCCAAGTCTATTGGAATTGTCTTGGATCACTGTATTGCTGAGAAGAGCCAAGTCCATTACAGTTGATTATCATATAGTATTGTTGTTGAAGTATATAATGATCTCCTGGCCCTGCTTGTTCCACTCAGCATCAGTTCATGTAAGTCTCTCCAGGCCTTTCTGAAATCCTCCTGTTGGTCTTTTCTTACCGAACAATAATATTCCATAATATTCATATGCCACAATTTATTCAGTCATTCTCCAATGGATGGGCATCCACTCAGTTTCCAGTTTCTGGCCACTACAACGAGGGCTGCCAGGAACATTCTTGCACATACAGGTCCCTTTCCCTTCTTTAAAATCTGTGGGATATAAGCCCAGTAGTAACACTGCTGGGTCAAAGGGTATGCACAGTTTGATAGCCTTTTGAGCATAGTTGCTTTCTTAAGTTAGACTGATCTAAACTACAGTGCTCTTTTCAGCAGGATTGCTACAAGGGTTCTTCACCTAAGGTAATGATTTTTAGCTAAGGATTTCCTGAAGTTTAGTCCCACTGACTCCCTCAGAGTCTCATCTCAGAGACTACCACTCTAGGCAAGAGACAAGGAAATCTTGTCTCTGAGGATTATGGTTCATCAACTGAGTCAAATATTTTGATACTTCAAAGGACTGGACAGCTCATTCACATACATATTGCCACCAAAAGTAGGGTACAACTCCCCTACATGCTCTCATTTTATACTTTCCAACAAATCATTCAAAAAGGATCCACCTGTAGCTTTCATCTAGCTTTCTTGGCATGGCATGGCTACAAGAACAGATGAAGACCACTGGTCACCTTTTGTACTCATCACAATATATACACTTATATAAAAGACACAGGGATGCACATAATACAGATTGCATCTCCACAGTCTACCCTGACATAATGCATTCATGTTGTCTAGATATAGTTTGATTCAAATTAGCACCTGAAGTCAATACAACTCCTTAATCTTCTAATGGGGTGCAGGGATATGTTGAAGCCAACTATCACTAGCTCTTAAGAGATGAAAGATAAATTTTTACTGTAAGCATTTCCACTTGGGAAGTAGAAAACACTGGCAAATCAACACTTGATTTATTGTTTTTTGATTTTTAGATTTTAGCAAGTGATCCACAAAATAGCAATAAAGTAGATTAAATTTCAAAGTTTCTCCTTTGTATATTCCCCTCACCACCACTGAGAGCTCTTTGTTAAACATTTACCAGTTTATCACTGAGTGGGTTACAAAGGTACAAATGAAAGACTTAGCTTGAGCTAAGGTCTAAATTTGGGGCACTTGAAGATTTGAATAGAAAGCTACATTTATATACCAAGTGGTAGGTTGATTATTTAGAGAAATATAAATAAATTTAGAAAATATGATAACTGGCCCTCCCTTACTTAAATCTTATTTATTTGCATGTCATGGCATAGTCCTCTTCAGAAAGAAAAGACAAAAGACAACCTCTGTGGGGGAGCTGCCCCACTGGGGATCCAGCTGCAGCTGGTCAGGTAGATACCACAGCTTTCCCTTTCTTCTTTCCTTCTTTCTTTCTTCCTTTTCCTCCTCTCCCTCTCTCTCCCTCTCTCTCCCTCTCTCCCTCTTTTCTCTTCTCTCTTCCTTCCCCCCTCTCTCCCTCCCTCCCTCCCTTTTTCTTCTAACTTTGTCCATATAGGGTACTATGCCCTTATCTATGAGTACTCTGCCCAAAAAATTGTAAAATTTTTTTTTGGATTACTGAAGTCACAACTTTTCTGGGAGTTTATGGGCTAGATTTCTTTCTGAAGGGCCATGCCTTAAACCCAAATCACTCTGGCTCTCACTGATTGGACAAAGGCAGGTTCCAGATGAAGGCCCAGTTAGTCATTGGGCCCTTATTTGACTCAGAGTGAATGTGAATAATAATTGTTTCAGTTTGGGCCAGAAACCCAGAGGATCTTCCTCTTCCAGATGGATTTTTAAATAGGTAAGAGAGGCCATTCTCTGCTTCATTTCTTAGCAACCTTAGTCACCGAATGGGTTTGCCTTGCTCAAACTAAGACCACCTAAAAACTTTAGCTTAAGAAGGCCAAGGTCTCCCACTGCATCTGGGGCCATCTCCGGTCATCCTGATCTGTATTTGGCCTCTGTACCCAGATGGCTCTGGAGGGGAAAGGGAGGTTGGTGACCTTGCCCAGCCCTCCCTCACTTCAATGCAATTCACTGGTCGCCTCCCTGATATCCTCTTGGAGAACGAAGGACAAGCAACAACAACAACAACAAGGGGCTGTTAACTATGATTTTCCTCCTGATATCACCCACTGTCTTTCTCTTCTTTTACTCCATTCTTGACAAAGAGCTGCTTCTCCTAACTAAGGCCACCCTCACTTTTCATAACCTTGATCTCATCTTCTCCTGTCTTGGATGTGAGCAAGAAGGCAAGCGGCAAGGCAGCTGAGAAGAGTGAAGTGAAACATGGGTGAGTCTTTCCTGAAAGAAAGATCCAAAGGAAGTAATCACCTAAAAATACAGGGGCCAACATTTTAGAGCTGAAAACTCTGGAGACAGGGTAGCTGTGTGATCTTGGGCAAAGAATTTAACTTCTCTGAGCATCAGTTTGCTCATCTGTCAAATGAAGGTAAGGGGACAGACTTGATAGCATTACTTGCTGTGATGATTAAGCAAAATAATGTATATAAAGCACTCGGAAAAACTGGCAAAAAAAAACTAGGTGTCAGCTATTAGTATCATTATTATTCTCGGTAAGTCAGCTCCCCCTGGGGGCTGAAAGCAAAAATCACACCTCTGGCCTGCAAGCTAGGCCAGACTGTAAATCATGAATTTTGTTGTGCACATTGGGAAAAGCTAGAGAATGAATTTGGGAAGATTCTTCTTAGTCTCTGAATGGATAAGTGTGTTCTGGACCAAATAATTTCTCTATCCAGTGCTCCTTTTTCTCAGATCTTTTGTTTTAGTGGAAATTTTCTTCTACCTCTCTCCTTTCCCCTCACACCCCAACCTGAAGTGTCCAACAAAAATAACTGTCTCTCATATCTAAACAGGCAGGCTCCCACATATAGCGGATAAAATATAAGATAATGATCTCTCTGCCTAATCTTCTACTTAAAAGAAACAAACAACCCTCACATCTTCATCTGCTGGGATGATAGCCATTTTATATGCTCAACAAAAATGAAAGATCAATTTCTGATAAGCGACTCCAAACAGAACAGTCTAAAAACTTCTTAGGATAAATTGCTCATGACAACCAGAATTCTGACCTCTTGTTTATTTCACCAGCCACCCAAGACATTTAGTTCTTTTCGGGTCATTACTCATTAGATCAAAGATATCTACTGAACTTAGAAATCAAAGACTCTCTGAGCTTTATACCCTTAGTGTTCTCCAAAATTAATACTTTAAATGAGAGTCTTGCAAGATTGGGCATTCACTAAGGAAGCTACGGATCTCGTTCAAGAAGATCAACCAAAGCTTATTTTTATTTAAATTATCATGATTTTCAACTCAGTGTGAAGCCATTTTTTTTTAATTTAAATTTTATTTTATTTAATAATAACTTTGTATTGACAGAATCCATGCCAGGGTAATTTTTTACAACATTATCCCTTGCACTCACTTATGTTTCGTTTTTTCCCCTCCCTCCCTCCACCCCCCCCCAAGATGGCAAGCAGTCCTATATATGTTAAATATGTTGCAGTATATCCTAGATACAATACATATTTGCAGAACCGAACAGTTCTCCTACTGCACAGGGAGAATTGGATTCAGAAGGTAAAAATAACTCGGGAAGAAAATCAAAAATGCAAATAGTTCACATTCGTTTCCCAGTGTTCCTTCTCTGGGTGTAGCTGTCTCTGTCCATCATTTATCCATTGAAACTCAGTTAGGTCTCTTTGTCATAGAAATCCACTTCCATCAGAATACATCCTCATGCAATATCATTGTCGAAGTGTATAATGATCTCCTGGTTCTGCTCATCTCACTTAGCATCAGTCCATGTAGGTCTCTCCAAGCCTCTCTGTATTCATCCTGCTGGTCATTCCTTACAGAGCAATAATATTCCATAACATTCATATACCACAATTTACCCAGCCATTCTCCAATTGATGGGCATCCATTCATTTTCCAGTTTCTAGCCACTACAAACAGGGCTGCGACAAACATTTTGGCACATACAGGTCCCTTTCCTTTTTTTAGTATCTCTTTGGGGTATAAGCCCAATAGAAACACTGCTGGATCTAAGGGTATGCACAGTTTGATAACTTTTTGGGCATAATTCCAGATTGCTCTCCAGAATGGTTGAATTCGTTCACAACTCCACCAACAATGCATCAGTGTCCCCGTTTTCCTGCATTCCCTCCAACATTCATCATTATTTTTTCCTGTCATCTTAGCCAATCTGACAGGTGTGTAGTGATATCTCAGAGTTGTCTTAATTTGCATTTCTCTGATCAATAGTGATTTGGAACACTCTTTCATGTGAGTGGTAGAAGCCATTATTTTCTATGTTGCCGCTCTGATCTCTCTTTGTGGTTCTGAAAGAGACAGCTGATACCTGCGGCACTGAAAATGGCACAGGCTTTGGGGACGGATGAAAGATATTTCCATTTAACCCATGAAAAGGCCCATAGTTCAGGCTGACTCCAGGTGGAAAGCTGGAACAATTTTCCACAAGCCTCAGCACAAAGGAAGGCACCTTAAAATGGCACTGATCCTTCACAATTTGATAAGCAATTGCCAGACCTGAAAAGAGATTTGTTGGAGGCATTTTTATGGTCAATTATTGTTGGTGCAATGCTGCAGGCAGACTTGGTGTGTATTCCCGTTGCGTCTGTGACAACTGCTGAAAAGACACAGGCTGATACGTGGCTCCTCGTTTCCAGATGAATTCTGATGCCTTCTCTACATTCTCTGAGCAAGAGCAATCTTTTTCAGCATTCATCTTTTTTGGGAAAAATACCCCACACAAACCAGACAGGGAGAGCTACTACAGCCCCCAAGTCAATCGGAAAGTGTTATCCAATTCATTTGGAAAACACTCCACTCATCTTTTAAAAATAATAATACACAGCATCTTTCATAAGATATGGCAGTAAAGGAAGTTGTAAGTATTGTCCCTTCCTTAAAAGAATCTCGCTCCCCCTGTGAAAGGTTTCCTGTGCTCATTGCAAGCCTTTAACATTTTCATTGGTATGTTTTGTCTTTAGATTGTCTTTGTTTCTTAATATGTCCCTCTCCCTCTCCTAGTCAGGAAACCATGCTTGTGGCAGGGAACAAAAAAAGAATGAGGAAAAACAGCAAAGCAAAACTAACACATAAACCAAGCCTGAAAATATATAGCACAGGAGTGCCTGGAAGGTGTGATGGCACTCAGAGGGGAAGGGAAGGACCAATAACGGACATTGTGCAATGTCTCAGTACTTCTACGCATGATTATATTGCCCATCAAGGGCAATGCAAAGAAGGGAGTGAGGTTCATTTTCTGCTCTCTTATAACAACAACAAGAAGAATAGCTAGCATTTCTATAGCTCCTATCATGTCCCAGGCACTTTCCTAAGTGTTTGAAAAATATCTCATTTGATCTTCGTAATAACTTCGGGAGATAAATGTTATTATTAATCTCATCTTGGAGATGAGGAAACTGAGGCAGACAGGTAAAATGATTTTCCCAGGGTCACACAACTAGTAGGTATCTGAGGCCAAATTTAGCGTCAGGAAAGCCAGGTCTATCCATTCTATCCACTGCACCACCCAACTGTCACCAATTCTTCAAAGTTAACCTTGGTCATAATAATTAAAGTTTAATGATACCTTTTTGCTCTTTCCATTTATATCACTGCAGTCATCGCATGCATTGTTTTCCCAATTCTAACCATCTCAATATGCATCAGTATGTTTCGTACAGTACAATAATATCCTATCACATTCATGGATCATAATTTGTTTATACATTTTCCAAATGATGGCCATCTATTTTGTTTCCAGTCCTTTGCTACCACAAAAAGTCTATAGTTTTTTGAAAGATACTTTGATACTTCAAAGGACTGGACCTTTCTTTCTGTTGTTGACCTCTGTGGACTTTGTGCTTGGTGTTACAATCTCTGAGTCAAAGGTTATAGAAATTTAAGACATTTTCTCAACATAATTCTAAATTGACTTCTAGAATGCCTGGATCAAATCACAGATCCATGAGTTGTGTGTGTGGTGTGTGTGTGTGTGTGTGTGTGTGTGTGTGTGTGTATGCTAGAGTCTAAAACTGTGTGTGTTCTCTGAGAAGGTGCTACATATTCTTTCACTGTCCTTCTACCCCTCAACAAAACCCATCACAATGTTCCTGTTTTTATTGCCAAGTTACACCTCTTCTGCAGTAGGATCGTTCTTTAATGGCTAGAATGCTTCTCTTTCTCTTCTTGGCTGGGATCATCCCTCTTTCTAATCTCCTGCAATCATGAATTCAATCTTTCATATTTTTCAATAGATACTCTCCCCACACTTGTTTCAGGACCTAAAAAATTACTTCTTCCCCAGCTAACTATAAAGTCGGTTACATCATTTTCTCTCTTCGTTCCCTTATAACCCTTCTCACTATCCACACAATTTTCCATTCTTTTATTCCCTCCAAAAAAAATATGCTGATTAACTTATAGGGGAGAAGGAGTTATAAGTCATTGGATACTCAACTCTTCAGCTCCTCTAGTCTTACTTGTCTCTTGATGGTCACTTTTTGTTTTTCTCTTTCACGAGACAGATCAACTTTTATTTCAACAAAAAAGAATAACCTATATAACTGAAAGAATGAATTTCAATATTTAGTCTTTTCTTGATAATAATACTTATATATCTTCTTGTTCTTCTGATGTTTGGGTTGTTAGTCAAATAATTTGAGAGTTACAGAATGTTTCGTTTTGCTCTTTTGTTTAACTTTCATCTTTTTAAAAAATTCTGATGATCAGGCTCAGGTTTATAGAATATGATGTTCTGGGGCACAATCTGAGTTCCCTTGCTTTGAGAAATGTATTCCGTTCACTTTATAATTGCTAATGGATGTGGAATGATTTTGTTTTATTTGAATTGCCTTTTCTACACTTTTAGAGATCTCTCTCTTGGTTATTGGCAATTTAAAAAAAAGTTAATTTGTTGGGACAGCTAGATGGCACAGTGGTAGAGCATGGGCCCTGTGTGACCCTGGGCAACTCACTTAACTCCAGTTTCCTCACATACACACCCACACCCACACACATACAATTAATTTGTTAAATTTAACTATCATATATATTTAAATGTTAAGTGCATGTGTGTAAGTATGCAGACATATATGTTTTGTGGTGATGATAAATTGATTCTCTGTACTTTGTTGACTATATTTTGAGGTTCTGTATAGTTCTGTTTATATCATTAGCATTATTTCCTACATTATGATATACAGGTAGTTGTTGCCATTTTTGTTTTTCATTTGCTGTATTCTCCTGTAAGACTTGAGACTTTAAAGTAATTTTTGTGCTTTGTCCCAAACCTGTATATGCAGCTCTAGTCTGGTACTTGATGAGGAGATTGTAAATATCTTAAACTCATTATGTCCCAAAGAGAATGCATTCTCTACCCATCCACCCACCCATAATAACTGCCTGTCTTTAAAATTTCTATTTTTATTGATAATATTGCCACTCTACTAGTCACCCAAGTTCTTCATGTTGGGGCTCTTTTTGAATCCTGGCTCTTTTTCCATATATCCAATCAGAAGTCAAATTAGAAATTTGAAGAACTTCTCATTTTCCCCTCCACATAATCTCATTTAGAGCTTTTTTCTGCTCATGTAAGCAACATATAAATGAATGTCATTATTACCTCTTGCCAGGATTATAGTAACAGTTTCTGAATTCATCGCTTTGACTTAAGTCTTTCTCTTCTCTAGTTCTCCCTTCACTCAACTGCCAAAGTGATTTTTCTAAATTGCAACACTATGTCATTTTACTCTGTGATAAGTCCACGTGGCTCTCCCTTACCTCTAGGATTACTTGTAAACTCAACTATTTAGCTTTTAAAATTCTTCTGAACCTGCCACCAACCTACGTTTTCAGATTTATTACGCAACACTCCCCTTTCTGCACATCACAGTCCAACCAGACTGCCTTTATCATTATTCCTCATTCATGATGCTGCATCTCTACATTTTTGTTGTTCCTATGTCTGGAATATATGCTCATCCCTTCCTTTCAAAAGGAAGTGCTAAATGAATGCTTCATTAATAAACTGAATTTTAGCGTCTGAGGAAAAATTATTCCAATCTTTTTCTCAAGTATTAATCCTGTTCCTAATGAAATTCTAGTGAGTGATCACTCAGGCTCTATTTAAAGTGACAGAAAGCTCACGACTTACTCTCGTGACTCCCATGATGAAAGAGTGTGTGTACCTGAGCCCAGGCCTGGGGGTGTCTGTCAGGTTCTGCGAAAAGGAATCTGCTTAAAGACAATCTTCCCTGGCAAAGTCAGCCTCTGGAGAATGATAATCATCTGTGACAATGAAGACAATTATGATAGCAATGATTTTGAGGATGTGGAGGAAGATAATGGCTTAAATGACTTGGAAAACCCCGAGGAAGGGAACTAGGAGAAGATGGAAAGCCTTCCCTCTGGAAAACAGTAATAGGGGAAACAAACAAACCCCAGGAAGGTCACTACACTCTTCATGACCAAGTATGAGCACACCCAAGTCTTAGGTATCCAGGTTCTGCAGATGGAAACAGAATCCGACTGGCTACTCATCATCATGAAAGAGGCTAAGGCTCAAAAGATCTCCATCACCATCCTCTAAGACCTGCCCAATGGCAACTGTGAAACTGTGGTATAGATGAGTTCATCATCACTAAGTGAGCTCTTATCTCTACCTCTGACGCCCTATCAATTTTATTTTGTTTGTCTTAAAAATAGATAATAAAACCTCTTGAAGAAAGCAAAAAGAAAAAAAGTATTTTTAAAAGAATTTTTTTTCAAAATTTCAATATGGTAACTGTGTCCCTTCAAGTCTGATCTTCTCCATAATAAACATCTCCGGGACCCTACTTTTATTCACTTTGATTAGAAACCCCCCATTCTAGCTATTCTGGACCTTCTTCCATGTATTTCAGTTCATCAAGTAATGTTGATATTCTCTCCACTGGTATAGATCAAAACCTATCTGTGCTTTTACAAATTACAGACTTTTTGACCATATTCTTCTGTAGATTCTCTAGAGTATACCTATCTACCCAAAGGGCTCGCAAACCAGTAGAATACTCTGGCCAGTCCTCTTCCCACATGGTAGTACATTTCAGTAACTTCTCTTGTGCCATTTCTTATATAGGGGCCACTGCTGGAAAGATGCTACCACCTGCTGACATTCTCTCCTCCCATAGATCTTTAGCATTTAGCTAGATGCTAAGGAGCATTTAGTCACCAAAAATGTTGTCTTTCTCAAGAGAGTGGAGCTGTAAGATTGACAGTCACAAATCAACATGAAGAGAACACGTGAATTGAAAACACGAGTCTGTGGCATGGAGAACAGCATGAGACCATTAAAAGCAATGCACAATTTCCCCACTGCAATCTAGTTCATTCTCTTCTTCCTATTTAGCTCTGGGACCCACTCATTGTCTATCAATAGAGCCCTTGCCAGATATATTACTAATGCTCAAACTCACATCCTGGCCACACAACTGGCATAGCCTGGACAATAGGCACTTGGTATCCATTTAGTTTTTCCAATAGGAATTTCTGGGCCTGACCTCTCTTCAATAATCACAGATCTCATTAAGGAGGCCCTATAATGGTCAAGGGCTGGATTCAATCATTATGATTCACATCATCCCAGAGCACTTCTGTGCACCTACAATGTGGTATCCAGAAATAAACACAATGTTCCAAATGGGGTCCAATCACTAAATGATACAATGGAACTACCCTCAAGGACATCATATTATTTATGCCAGGTAAGAGGAGAGGCAAACAGTTGGAGATGTTTTTTATTTTTCTCGCCTGAATTTTTGGTTACAAAGGACAGCTCTCTGGCACGAGGAAGGGAAGAAAAAGGACATTGAGAAATGTAAGAGATACAAAAGAGAAAAATAACCACCAAAAACATTTTTTAAAAGATTACATGTTTTTGCCTGCCAAAACACATTGCTGATTCATATTGAGCTTCCTGTTCATTAGAACCCCCAGATCTTTGAAAAACATCAACTGTTTTCCAGTTATGCCCATCACCCTCCAATCTTTATCCATGAAGTTAACTTTCTTTTATAACATAAGTACAGAATTTTCCATTTGTCCCCATTAAGTTTCATATAGCACCCTGGACCACTTTATTATTTATTTTTGTTCTAGGATGTGAGGGGATATTTTTCAGAAAAAGTTTTGCTCTGTTGTGTATTGTACCCAGTATTTCCCACCATGAGCTATATTTTCCCCTTTGTCTTCCTTGGCTCTTTTGGTAGTTTAAGACAAATTATTTCAAATTTTTAACATTTGTCTGTTAATTGTTGTTTATTAGAGTACAAAGCAGTTATGTACATTTCATGTGTTGCTATAAGATCTTATGAACTGGTGGTTTTATTCTGGGAATGCATAAATTTCTGAGGTATTGCATTTTAAAATGTATCCCTAAAATGAGCTGCACTGCTACTAAGAGTTTGAATCACACTGCCCATCTTCTAGTAGAGAGAATGTGGTCTCTGGATGAAGAATGCAGTACATTTATGGAAATGGTCAAGTGGAGATTTGTTTTCCTTAACTATATATATGTATTATGAGTGTTTATTTTATTTTTTTAATGGGGAGAGATAAATTAGGAGACACAAAGTAAATGTTTATTGATTTTTTAAAAAATGCACAGGCCATAGGGTCAAAGCAAAGAATTACTATTTATGATGCCAAAATAAAACAATGGATGATCCTCATCCTTTCCACACTGGTTGGAGTCTCTGGAGCAAGCTTTCGGGAAGACAGGGGTAAGAGCTGCAAGGACTGCACAGCAACCAATGGGTCACAGCCTGCATCATTGAAGAAGATGTCCACATTGATGAGATGAAAGATCTACTACAACATTTGAGAGTCTCTAAAGTATGAATGTCTCCTCTTAAAAAGGGGTCCTTGGAGAGCCTAGCCTAGTCCTCTGCAAGTAATGTATGAGAATGTACAAAGCTCCGTCTTGTTTCAGAGAATAAGCCAGTCAACTATAAAGAAAGGCACCAGAAACAAGACAGAGATAGAAGACCCACAACTCAAGATTATGTTAAATATAATCAGATTCTTCTCAGATATATTTTCTAGGCCTAACTTTTCCCCCAGCCTCTAGTCTCCTATCTCCAACTGCCTAGTGGACATGACAAACTAATTGTCCCGTACACATCTTAAACTTAACATATCCAAAACTGGACTCATTATCTTTGATCCAGTCACTGCCATCTCCAAACCCTTCCCTCTTCCTAACTTCCCTATCACTGTCAAAGATACCAACATCCTATCAGTCACCTAAGTTTATGACCTCAATGTCATCCTTGACTCCTCACTCTCACTTCCATATCCAGTTGCAAAATCTAGTTATTTGTAACTTCATAAGCACCCTCACAAATATCCCCTTCTCTCCTCTGCACTACTACCAGCCTACAGACTGCTTATTACTTGGCAATAGTCCACCAGTTGGTCTCTCTGCCACAAGTCTCTCCCTACTCTAATTCATCCCGCATCCTACTGTAAGATATGTACATCTTTCTAAAGGTCAAATCTGACTGCGTTTCCTAGATGTTCCATAAACTCCAGTGACTTCCTATCACCTCCAAGGTCAAATATAAAATCTTGTTTGGCATTTAAAGCCCTTCATAACCCATCCCAACCCCTCACCTTTTCAGTTTACTTATACTTTAATACCCTCCATATAATCTATCATCCAGGGACACCAGCCTTTAGCTGTTCCTTGTAGCTCTGGTTTTTTCACAATGCTGTAAATCAAGCACATTCCCTGCCTGGAACGCCTTCCTTCCCTACCTCTGCTTCCTGGCTTCTCTCAAGTTTCAGCTAACGGCCTACTCTCTACAAGAAGTGTTTTCCAGGTCTCCTTTAATCTTAGAGCCTTCCTTCAGAGATTATATCCAAATTATCTTGTATATAACTATTAGCATGTTATCTGCCCAGTAAGCCCTCTTGGGAGGAGAGACTGATTGTTTTTACCTTTTGCTTTATCCATAGTACTTAGCACAGTGCCTGGCACATAATAGGTGCTAAATAAATGCTTAATGACTGACTGGCCACTGATCAGATGATGGAGTTGTAACATGGTCACATTCTACCTGCCCACATTAGCTAGTGGTCTTCATTTTCAGTTCCCATCAGTCGCCCTCTCCCGCACCAGCTCAATTTGAATCCTGGAAGCCAAGACCCGCTGTGGCTAAGGATTCTGCTCCAAGATTCCTTAAAAAAACAAATTTTAAAACACTATATAAATGCTAGCTGTTAACATAAAGACAACTTGGGGAAGGGAATGGAGCATTGAGCCTAGATTCAGGAAACCCTCAGTTCCAATCTAACCACAGATATTAACAGGCTATGTGGTCCTGGGCAAGTTACTTAACCTGCCTGTCTAGTTTCCTCAATTGTGAAATATGGATAATAATATCACCTAGCTCCCAAGTTTGTTTTGAGGACTGTAAGAGTTCATAGCACATGACTGATATTCCTTTCCTATCCTTCTCTCTGATCTGGACTTCTGGACACTAACCTGACTTCATCTGCTAGATTCTGCATCAGGTCCATTTCTTCCTATTTGTACTAAGACCCAGATCTCAACCTTCAGCTCTATTGTGGATTTATTTTCATCATATATCCCAGGGTTATAGTTATTTAAACCTAAAGCTTTTACAATTTACATTTGGTAATAAATTAACAATCACCTAGTCTAAGCCCTATCCCTAATCCACTGTCAGCCCCTCAAATCAGGAAACTGAGGTAGAATGGTGTGAAATGAACTGCCTATAGTAAGATGAATATTCAATAGAAGAGCAATATTCTTTTCATGAATAGAATCCGAAAGTGCAAGGCCAATTTCCTAACCCCACTCAGGGTTCTTATCCCAGCACCAGGGGAGGGCCATGGTTTATCTGCAATTCCTCTGTGACTTTGGAACACGTTATGTGCTTTTCTTCTAGCAGACTTGCTTTCTTAATTTGATGTAGCTCAGGTAAACATTAAACTGAGTCTGCATTCCCTGGCTACATCCCCACCAGCTGGGCAGTAGACAGATGCCACCCGGGGCCATATCACAGGAGTAGAAGGAAAGGAGCCAAGGATCTACCGTGCATGTTGTGAGAAATTAAAAAAAAAAAAAGAAATACTCAGTTGTGGGGAGGGGGAGGGAATGACTCTTATAGCTAATGTTTTAAGACTAAACAACATGAGAACCAGCACTCACCATGGCACATTTTTGAAACTGTTGGCACAAGACAGAATAGTCAATTATAGCAATCTAGTGTTTGACAAACCCAAAGCCCCTAACTTCTGGGAAAAGAATTCATTATTTGATAAAAACTGCTGGGATAATTGGAAATTAGTATGGCAGAAATTAGGCATGGACCCACACTTAACACCATATACCAAGATAAGATCAAAATGGGTCTATGACCTAGGCATAAAGAACGAGACTATAAATAAATTAGAGGAACATAGAATAGTTTATCTCTCAGACTTGTGGAGGAGAAAGAAATTTGTGACCAAAGATGAACTAGAGACCATTACTGATCACAGAATAGAAAATTTCGATTACATCAAATTAAAAAGCTTTTGTACAAATAAAACTAATGCAAACAAGATTAGAAGGGAAGCAACAAACTGGGAAAACATTTTCACAGTTAAAGGTTCTGATAAAGGCCTCATTTCCAAAATATATAGAGAACTGACTCAAATTTATAAGAAATCAAGCCATTCTCCAATTGATAAATGGTCAAAGGATATGAACAGACAATTTTCAGAGGATGAGATTGAAACTATTACCACTCATATGAAAGAGTGTTCCAAATCATTATTGATCAGAGAAATGCAAATTAAGACAACTCTGAGATACCACTACACACCTGTCAGATTGGCTAAGATGACAGGAAAAAATAATGATGAATGTTGGAGGGGATGCGGGAAAACTGGGACACTAATACATTGTTGGTGGAGTTGTGAACGAATCCAACCATTCTGGAGAGCAATCTGGAATTATGCCCAAAAAATTATCAAAATGTGCATATCCTTTGATCCAGCAGTGTTTCTATTGGGCTTATATCCCAAAGAAATACTAAAGAAGGGAAAGGGACCTGTATGTGCCAAAATGTTTGTAGCAGCCCTGTTTGTAGTGGCTAGAAACTGGAAAATGAATGGATGCCCATCAATTGGAGAATGGCTGGGTAAATTGTGGTATATGAATGTTATGGAATATTATTGTTCTGTAAGAAATGACCAGCAGGATGAATACAGAGAGGACTGGTGAGACTTACATGAACTGATGCTAAGTGAGATGAGCAGAACCAGGAGATCATTATACACTTCGACAACGATATTGTATGAGGACATATTTTGATGGAAGTGGATTTCTTTGACAAAGAGACCTGAGTTTCAATTGATAAATGACGGACAAAAACAGCTACACCCAAAGAAAGAACACTGGGAAACGAATGTGAACTATCTGCATTTTTGTTTTTCTTCCCGGATTATTTATACCTTCTGAATCCAATTCTCCCTACGCAACAAGAGAACTGTTCGGTTCTGCAAACATATATTGTATCTAGGATATACTGCAACATATCCAACATATAAAGGACTGCTTGCCATCTAGGGGAGGGGGTGGAGGGAGGGAGGGGAAAAAAATCGGAACAGAAATGAGTGTCAATATAATGTAATTATTAAATAAAAAATTAAAAAAAAAAAAAAAGAAACTGTTGGGAGGAAGGCTTTTGGTTAGGTAGTTGGATATTGGGGAAAGAGTGCTGATCAGAAAATTAGGAGAACCTGGACTTAAAACTCACCTCTAACACTTACTACCTGAGTATCCAAAGTTAAGGCATGACTTCTAAACCTCAGTTTGCTCATCCTTGAAAATAATTTTTTAAGAAGGGAAAGGGACCTGTATGTGCACAAATGTTTGTGGCAGCCCTCTTTGTAGTGGCCAGAAACTGGAAACTGAGTGGATATGTATCAATTGGAGAATGGCTGAATAAATTGTGGCATATGAATATTATGGAATATTATTGTTCGGTAAGAAATGACCAGTAGGATGATTTCAGGGAGGCCCAGAGAGACTTACACGAACTGATGCTAAGTGAAATGAGCAGGGCCAGGAGATCATTATACACTTCGACAACAATACTCTATGATGATCAATTCTGATGGACCTGGCCATCCTCAGCAATGAGATGAACCAAATCAGTTCCAATGGAACAGTAATGAACTGAACCAGCTACACCCAGGAAAAAAACTCTGGGATATGACTAGGAACCACTACTTAGAATTCCCAATCCCTGTATTTTTGCCCGTCTGCATTTTTGATTTCCTTCACAGGTTAATTGTACACTATTTCAAAGTCTGATTCTTTTTGTACAGCAAAATAACTGTTTGGGCATGTATACATATATTGTATTTAATTTCTGCTTTAACATATTTAATGTGTATTAGTCAACCTGCTATCTGGGGGAAGGGGTCAGGGGAAGGAGGGGAAAAATTGGAACAAAAGGTTTGACAATTGTCAATGCTGTAAAATTACCCATGCATATAACTTGTAAATAAAAAACTATAATAAAAAAAAAATATATATATATTTTTAAATGGAAAAAGGGGGTAGTTAGATGCCATAGTGGATAGAGCCCTGAAGTCAGGAGAATGTGAGTCTAAATCCAGCTGAGATACTTACTAAGTTGTGTGACCCTCAGGCAAGTCACTTAACTCCAACTGCCTTCTAAAAAACAATTTTTTTTAACAATGCAAGGGTATGCTGGGTCTCTGAAAAGCAGGACACACTTTCAAGTTGAATCCGAATCATTAGTATTTGCCCCATCGGTTTCTTAAGTGTAAATAATCAACAGATCAAGAAATCAAGCCCTTGTTATATTTGCCAATTTCTAAGATGTGTTTACACTAAAAATTGAATAATCAGCTCTCCTGAGCCATATAAGCTATCTTCAGCTTTCCTTGTTTATAGGGCTGTTGTGAGATTCCAATTAAATTATGAAAGGCACTTTGCGAATGTGCTGCCATGAATATCAGCAGCAGCAGCAGCATCTCCATAACCACCAACATCATCATCATCAAAACCTCAATGGTCCCTACCATTTGGCATTCACAATTGCTCAGTTAACACTCACACATTAAACCAGATTCTTGGGGCCTCTAGATGTTGGACAATAAAGAAGAGTAGGGGAGGAGGAGAGAAGTGTTAAGATCTATATAAAATCTAAAGATTACCTTGAGATAGATGATTTTAAGTCAACTCTACTTTGGTCATCATGTCTTCCATAGATAACAATAGATCCTGGAACCTCAAGTTTTCCTACAGTCACAGATCAGCACTTGTAAGAGACAGTACACCATGAGCCACCATCTTGATATTTACAGAAACTTGTAATCCTTCTAACAATGGGTCAAATAGCCATCTACAGGGAGCCCACAAAGTTCTTATCCAAAGTGAAAGAGGCTCTTAAAGCTGAAAATCAAATGCTAATTTTTCTCCTGTTGTCATGAAATCCACTCAGGCCACTCAAATGTAAAGTGGCATGAAGATAAAACAGGAACAATAATGAAAATTTAAAGCCATCCCATCTATTCTCACTTCTGAAAGTAGCCATCTAGTCAGATAAAGAAAGAAAATAAATAGGCTAGAATGACTAGAGGAGAACAGTTGTCTCAGCTTCTCAAGACTAGACAAATAACATAAAATCATTTGTTATGTGTCTCTTACCTTCACATAGCAAAGAAATGGACTGGACTTAAGAAAAAAGAAAGAACCTTCCACAGCATGGCCAGCAAGCAATTCTGCCGAACAACAACAGAGCGACATACACATCTAAACAAGTTCTTGCAGAGGATTTAGGAACAGAATGGAACCAAGCCAAGATAAGTAAATCAAAATAAAATGAGTCAGACCATTCACTTGTTACCTATTCCCAAGACCTAAGACATCACCTATATAGAATCCAATCACTATTATTTACCAATGCTGGAAGATAGATGCAGTGGGCTAGTGACAGCAGTGGATTTGAATTCAGAAGAGATCTGGATTCAAATCCTTTTGATACTTTCTAACTATAAGTGTAGGCAAGTCACCTCATGTTTCTAAGACTCAGTTTCTTTGTCTGTAAAATGAAGAATAATGAGGATCTGAATGAGTTAATAGATGCAAAATGCTTGGCAAACCTTGAACTGGTCCATAAACACCAAACATTCTTAGTCAAGAGAATCCAGATTCAATTCCTGGCTGGCATTGCCGCTTTCAAAAAGTGAGAATATTTGACACATACAAGCCATTTATTCATGGACAACTCTATGAGCCTGTTTCCACATCTCTAAAATGGAAACAATAATGTCACTAGTAATCACCTGTAAATAATAAAATACTTTGTATAACTTATAGTGCCATAAAAGTGGCCACATGATGATGAATATAAAAATCCTTATAAGACTCAAACTAACTCTTAAAAGATTATACAAAAAGCTCCCTATATCTACAAAAATGCTTTCATGAAAAGAATATCAATGGACTATTGGGAAATCCTATACAGAATGTCTCTCAACATAGTTTTTATCATTCATTCACTAGAGTAAGATACATTTGAGAAAAGTTCATACAATACTCTGTCCATAGTGCTAGGAATACGAAGACAGGAAATGGCACTAGTCTTGCTCTCAAGAGTTCGGTTTTGTATGAGGGTTACAGTACATATACAATTAACAACCTGGGGCAGGTTTACAAAGATAGGAAATACTAGAAGAGGCATTTGTGGCTCCACCTCCGACATTCGATCTATTTTGCACTGTCTCTAAAATATATTGAGTAATCAAAAATCATTTACCAGGTACTTACCATGTCAGGAAATGACAGAAATATAAAGAAAGATAGCAGTAGCTCTTGTCCTCAAGGAAGTCCCATTCTAATGGTGGAGACAATATGGAAATAGTAAGATACATATAAGACATATACCAAGTAAATGGGAGAACCAGAAGCTGGGGAGACCAGGAAAAAGCTTCCTGAGGAAAGGGGGATTTGAGCTGACAGCGAAGTGAGCAAGAAATGTAAGAAGGGGAAAAGTCATAAAGGGCTTTAAATAAGAAATAAAGCACTCTTTTAACACCTTAACAGTAATAGGAAGCCTAGCCTTCAACACCGAATGGGTGTTGCCTCACACTGAGACCTATTACAGACCTTAGTTTAAAAAGTCCAAGGCCTCCCATCATCCAAGGACATCTCCAGTCATCCTGATCTGCATCTGGCCACTGGACCCAGATAGTTCTGGAGGGGAAAGGGAGGCTAGTCACCTTGCACAGCCTCCCTCACTTCAATCCAACTTGCCCACGTGGCATGACATCACCTTCCTGATGTCATGGTCCTTATTTAGAATGAAGGACAAATAACAACAATAAGGAGACCTGAAAGTTTATTGAATGGGGACAGGACAAGGTCAGTCTTTAGGAAAATCACTTTGGCAACTGAAAAGACAAGATTGGAACAAGAGATAGAGTTGAGGGAAAAAGACCAATTAGAAGTCTACTGTAAGATTCTAGTCAGAAGGTATAAAGAAAGCTTGAAAGAAGGTGGTTGCTGTGAGAATGGGGTAAAGGGTTCATATACAAAAGCTGATGTAAATGCAGAAATAACAATGGATTGCATGTGTGGGATGACTGAGAGTGATGAGACAAGGTCAACAATGAGGCTGTGAGTCCAGGTGGCTGGGAAGATGGTGGTACTTTGAGCAGGGAGAGGAAAGCTAAGAATAGGGGAGGTTTGGGGGAAAAGATAATGAGTTCAGTTTGGGATCGTTTGAGTTTAAAACACCTCTTGGGCACAAATGTCTGAGCTAGACTGTCAAGAAAGGAAATGTGGTTGTGTCATATTTATCTTCCAATAACTCAATATCAAATGTAAGAATAATGGGAAGGGTTCATGTAGAAAAATAAGTGTCCTCTCTTTAGGTTTCAAATATTATTTCTGAGAATAGCATAGGCTTTCTGAACATTTATACTTGTAAAAGTGCAGAATCAATATTATCACGGATATGTAAGAACTACGTATACATGGAAAATGAAGTAAAGAACTGGAGCAAGTGGACAGAAAATTTGAGCAAATGTACAAACATATTCTGCTTATTGGGAGGTCAGTTTCCTAGCAAATGCAATGCTTCAAAGGAAGTAGAAGTGGATTTCAAGCAGAAATACCCATCCCTCTGCAGCTGTATTTCTCAGAGATTTACAGACTCATGTTCAACATACAATTCTAATAAGCCTGACCATCTAGTGTTCTCAGTTCAAATCAAATGAGAAACATCAAATTAGAAAATGGATAAAGAAGAGCTGTTAGAGGTAAATATGACAGGAGTAGGAGAGAGTGGTAATAATTTGTAATGAAGGAACCAGAAAAAAATTAAAAACACATGGAATGGTACTACTGTACAATAAAACAATGGCTAGCCATAATAATGACCCCCAATCATTAAAAAAATTATGTTCAAATTCTGTTTCAAAAGGCAGGAGAAAGTTATAAGATGAAAATGGTTCTATTGTAAAATGGGTAAAAAAATTTTTTTATAAAATTAAAAAGTTTTGGCTCTGGGAGGCAGTTTCAGGTATCTGGAAGATTGACTTATAAACTATATTAAATAATGAAGAGATTTCTTGCTATGTTCCTAGTTGATGAGCAAAATGTCTTCTAGCTTATAGATAGATGTTTTAAATTCTGATTTTCCTTTGTCAGTATAGGTCACTCATAATCCAGGATTTGTTACTAAAGATTTTATAGGTTAGCAAATTGATTCAATATATATCATCTGAAGACCTTATCAGACTCTTAATGTTCCTCCAGTCACATGCTTGAGCAAATGTGCTCTGCTGTTGAGCCATTAAGAAGTGTGTATTATAGCAAAGGCAGTCCCTTGGTAGCCATTTACTATTTCGTTTGCTCTGTTTTCTGCATATCTAGTTCCTCCTTTAGCCCAGATCATCATTTTACTTCATCACTCAAGGCTAGAACCTTCCAAAATGCCTCCTGTATACCAAGACAGCTTCCCATTCTTCTGTGGGTGTGCCTTGGGGACTGGTTAGAAGCAGCTGACAGAAAGAGTCCTTAGGTACAGAAGACACTGTCCAATCAATCTACAAGTTTTTAGGCCCAAATTCAAAACAACTCTATCTTTTTACATTCATTTAAACAATATTAATCCTGTAATGATGACCCACATTTTATCTGGCCTATCAAGTATATACAAAGTCCCAGCCCCTCCCTTCTTTCTTTTTTTCCCTTTCCTTCCTTCTTCTTTTGCTCCTCCTTTACCTCCCTTCCCTTCCTCCTTCCTTCCCTCCCTCTCCCTTTCTCCTTCCTTTTTTCCCTTCCCTCCCTCTTTCTTTCTTTCTCTCTTTCTATTCTTTTCCTCCCTCCTTCTTTCCTTCCTTCCTTTTTTTCTTCCTTCCTTCCTTCCTCCCTTCCTCCTTTCCTCTCTCTTTTTTTCCCTTACCCATTATATGCCAGGTACTATGCCAGAGGATAAAATTGCAGAGACCAGACAGGAAAGTTTCTGCTTTCAAGGAGCTGGGGACAGGGCTGGCCGGGGGGGGGGGGGGCAGTAGAGAAGAGAGAAAACATCTATAAAATTGCATGAATAAAAAATCAAACAAAGCAAAAATACAAAGTAATGTTGGGAAGATACATCCCAAGCATATTTTAAGGAAAGGCTTTGTGTAGGAGGAGTTATTTGAGCTGATGCTTAATGGAAACTAATGATACTAAGATGTGGAAACGAGGAAAGAATGCACTCCAGACATGGAGAACAGGTTGAGCAAAGGTGAAGAGGCAAGAAATGGAAAATACTTATGAGAAATGGGAAGCACACCACTTTTATTGGCACACAGTAGTTGCGACAGGGAATAATGCACAATAAGGTAGAGTGGAGTCGAATCATGACAGCTTTTAAATGCCAAACTGGATTTTTCCATCACCAAGTCTAGATTTATCTCTTTGCAACTTCTACCTAACCCCTGGGTCTTGGTTGTATGCTGGGGGCTCAAGTGGAATGTCTAATCCTTCTTGCATGTAAATATCAA
This sequence comes from Antechinus flavipes, assembly GCF_016432865.1. Taxonomy (NCBI): domain Eukaryota; kingdom Metazoa; phylum Chordata; class Mammalia; order Dasyuromorphia; family Dasyuridae; genus Antechinus; species Antechinus flavipes. The sequence goes on from NC_067404.1 coordinate 25,077,266, forward strand.
AAGGCAGCTCTCAAGTCCCCACCAAATCTTCTCTTCTGTAAGTTGGACATTTGGAATTCCTGTCTGCATGTGCCACAAACTCAAGGACCTTCCAAATCACACGGAGAGATATTGTTCACAACTTTGCCTGAACTCAAATCAACCTTTTACAAGAATAATGCAATGACACTGAAGACCATCCTTTGCTACTTTTAGAGGCAGTATGGTCCAATGGGAAGAACATTTGCCCTGGGGTGCAGACACTTGGGTTTGAATGCTGGCTCCTAGCTTGCTAGCTCTGTGACTGTGGCCAAGGCATTTCACTTCTTTATTCTCAGTTTCTCCATTTGTAAAATGCAGGGCATATTAACTGTATGACTACAGAAAAGTTATTTATCTTTTCCACAAGACTTGGTGTCCTCATTTGTAAACTGAGAAGTAAAAATATTTGTACTACCTGCCTTACAAGACCATCATGAGGATCAGCAGTAAAAAAAAAAAAAAAAAAATCTAGGAACATTCCATAAGAGTTTTAACAGTAAAAAAAAATTAGACATGTCATCATTATCACAGGGTGGTCTGGAAAGTTGGCATCCAATGAAATGAAATCAATAGTCGTTGCTATGCAATCAGAGAAAATGGAGCCCTTAGCCAGACCAGTGTGACTTCTCTCAGCAGGATGTTTCTGGAGAGGCAGTAAGGTGTTGTTTTCAGCCCCTGCTATGTGGCAGCTGCTCCCATGAGCCACACTGATGCAAATGACATGGATAGCATGCAACCTGATGGCTGTCTTAGTTATAATGATGACAGAGCACGGGGTTTCCAAGCTCTCCTACAGTCTCCCAGTATGAAGGCTGAGGTGCCTGAGAAACTCATTCCCGATGAAGGGCCATCTGTGTCTCTTCTGACATGTTAAAGGATTTCCCATTTGACAGTTTGGACATTTGTGTTAGAAATTATACTTTGCTGCTGCAGTTTCTAAAATAATTCCTCCATGAAATCTATTGACAAATTCCCTAAGTATTCCCTAAGTACCACTAAAGTCTAAGGCTATGGAATATTCTTGGGATACAGGAGAGATTTGGGAAATTTTAGAACAAAGTGGAAGAAACTAAGTCATCTCCTGCTGGAAACCTGTCTAATGTAATAGGAGTTCTTTAGGTAAATAGGTAGCACAGTGGATAAAGTGCCAGGCCTGGAACCAGGAAGACTCTTCTTCTTGAATTCCAATCAGACACTAGCTGTGTTTCCCTGGGCAAGTCACTTAATTCTGTTCGCTTCAAGTTTCTTCATCTGTAAAATGAGGTGGAGAAGGAAATGGCAAAACATCCAATACCCTAGCCAAAAAAATTCCACGAAGAGTCAGGCACAACCAAAAAACAACTGAACTACAAAACCTAATTCTCGGAAATTCATTTGGAGTATACTCATTAAAGGGGGGCATAGAAGGGCCAAGAAGAGACATTCATTCAATCCGTATCACTAAGCACATCCTTTGTGTAGAGCTGCATGGGGGGGGGGGGGGGGAAGCACTGTCCAGCACTGTCCTTGATCTTCCTAAAGTCAATGTCTAATAGGATCCAAATTCTGGTTCAATCCATAGTCATGTGATACGAAGAACCAGTCTGATGGCAGACAAGTTCAATAAATGCTTTTCCATACCAGCTGAATACTCGGGTTTGGATCAAAGGTTTTTGTCGTGAAATTTTTCCTAATTTGCAATAAGAACGATCTAAAGAGCTATAACGTTGCCACAAAATCACCATATGCAATGAAACTCAATGAATGTGAGCTATTACTAGTGCGAAAAGGAAGGCAGAAAAAAAGGGAAGAGGGAAAGATAACCTTTTATTAGGAAGAAGATTGATTTGGTTTGTGCATAATTAATTCCTTATTGTAAAAGTAAACTTAGAGATAAACACAACTCTTGTATTGTACATCATTGCATTATATATAAGAGTTTTTTTAATGGCTATTTTCTCTTTTGTTTTCTACTTGTCTGTCACCAGAGTGTAATGATCTCTCTGGAGCTACTCCACGAACTCATACTTACAGGGTACCCAACAGAGGTGACTACCTCCAGGTTCAAGGTCCTATGTGGATCTACTAAAACTATATAGCTCATAAGCCCCTAGTGGTGTACTTATCTTTGACAAGAAGCCAGAGGATATCATTAGCTCAAAGCAAAGGCATTCACTGAGAATGCATAGCGGGAATAAAAGTAATAAATCTGTGGTGCATCTTCTACAACTTTTCTTAGTGGGAAAAGCAGGCATTCACATAGTGTACACTAGTAAAGAGGAATATATGTAGGGAACATATGTGGTGAATATGGATCATGCCTCAGTTGTCACAGAGCCCAGGTATGTTTTCTCTTCTTGCTCCTTGAGTTACTACTGGGCCTGCTGTGTTTCCTACCATGAAGGTAGCTTTCCTGCAAAGATGCTGCAGCCATTGTGGCCAGGGAAGAAATATATAGGCCTTCTGGCCAAAGAGGGGAAGAATGGTTTCTTGCCAGCAGATGCATTCTTCTTCAATGGTTGGCTCTCTTCTCTACTGCCAAAGATAACCCTCTTCAGTGCTCTTTTCTAGTTTTTTCTTACTCCTTAGACAGGAACCCCCTTTAAAGCCATTTGGGATGACTGATCTTTCATCCATCAATGGCTATCTCTTCATTAAAACATTTTCACAAGGAGAATTTCATGCCTCATAAGGGATAGCAAGTATAAGCCATTGTTTATACTTAAGACCTTAAGGCTTCATTGTTTCTATTATATTGCCCTTATCTTATGATGTGATTTCATCACCAGGGCTAGGGAAAAAACAACTGATCAGGGATATCCTAATAACTCTGCTCATAGATACTAGAGAAGTATTTGTAGAGAAAATTTGTTTACAACAACTATATACTAAGTCTTCAGTTCAAATGTGCCATCTAATCATATTTTTTTCTGTTTTAAATCCAAATGACTAGAATGCATCATAGTGCATGGAAAAAACTACTAGAGTAAGACACAGGGATTCAAGTCATTGTCCTGATATTAACTAGTAAAGTAATCTTAAACAGGGCAGCAAGGTGGCAACGCAGAGCACAGAGTGTCAGGCCCGGACTTTGGAAGAGTCATCTTCTTGAGTTCAAACTCAATCTTAGACACTGATTAGCTGTGTGACTCTGGGCATGTCACTTGATTCTATTTGCCTCAGTGCCCTCATCTGTAAAATGAACTAAAGAAAGAAATGATAAACCATTGCAGTATTTCTGCCAAGAAAGCCCCAAATGGGGTCATAAAGAGTCAGATACAAATGAAATGACTTCCTTGCTAACTGTAACCATGTCGCTTCCTCTCTTAAGACCTCAGTTCACCATGTCAGAAATGAGAGGAGAAAGGAATTTGTGCATAATCTCTAAAATATCTTCTAGCTCAAACATTTCCATCTGAGATTATATGCCTGCCATTTAGGGACAGAGACATAATGGACATAGAGTAAACTATGTTTCTGTTCGCTCTACTTCCAAGATTGTGAAGATAAAAATAAAAGTCTTCCAAAGTCAGATTGGAAGTGATAGATGTGATTAAATATTCATACTTGGCTATTAGGAACATAGACATATTCAGATGTTAATTACAAGCTTCAGGATTGAGATTTTAAGTTAGTTGGGGAACCTAATATAAATATTTTGCACCATTTATAAAATGATAATGGCTGAATTTCTGTACACTGCTTTATGGTTTACAAAATATATTTTTAGCGCTCTTATTTGAATTTTTCAACAGTCCTGTGACACTGGGGCTAAAGCTATTAGCTCCAAGTTATAGACAAGAAAACTGAAGTTAAGAGACATGAAATGATTTGTACAGAGTCCCACAAAACTAGAAAACCTCATAAGTAGGATTTGAACCCAAATCTCCCCTGTATCTGAATCTTTCTATTGTTCTTTCTATTATACTTTTGTTCCTTAGAGGAGAAAAAAGCTTGCAATTCGTGCAAAGCAGAGAGAGTATGCTAATGGACCAATCTTTCTTCCTACAAGGAGGGATAACTGAATCAGGGGGCATGTATAAGGATTAAAATGAAGTTAATTATACCTCCCATGAATCCAATTTATTCTCTAAGGAGTTTCTTTTATAATACAAAATCCTACTAGTAAAAATCTATTAGAGTATCCAAACATGGAGAGCTGGAAGGGTCATTAGCACCTATTTGCCTGAAGACTTGAGGAAACTGAGACACAGAATAAAGTGACTTGCCAAAAAGGCACACACGGCTTGTAGTTAGCCAAGATGCCAATTGAATCCGAGCCTTCTCACATAGTAAGATATGAGCAAGCTATCGAAGAAGAATATAAGTAGAATGTAATAACTATGCTCAACGATCCTCTGATTGTCAATATAAGTGATACAATAGGGAGTCATGTGCTTACGACAGACATTTGCCTCTGTCCAAAGCATTCTCTGGTCACTGTTTGTGGATGACATGGTGTTAATTGCATGAAGTCCTGGAATATTGCAGAGTGTTCTAAATGAGGTTCATAATCACACAAACTATTTTGGTCTAATTGGCCACAGAGAAAATGAATGAAGAATGTCTATTATCCAGGCCATAACATGCTAGTGGAACAACCCACAGAGCTTGTCCAGTGATGCATATATATGTGTGTGTGTATGTGTGTGTGTGTACAAATATGCATACATATATGGATACATACACATGAATAGACACACAGACATTGGATGGATATTGCATGGAAAATTAATCGGGCTCAAGTTTGAATAGGAGGAGAAGAAGCCTCTGAGGAATTATATAGTGCTTTCACTTCTCACTTCCTCCCAGAAGCAAAGTGCCATTCTTTTAATGGGAATATTCTTCTAGTGAATGCATATTTAAGGTCATGGATTGCCATGGTCTCAGAAGAATGATAGTTGAGGAACACTCGAAAGGCAACAGAGAAGCATATAACAAGAACAGACTGAAATATCTTATCAACCTAGAATTGCTTGAAAGAAATTGAAGAAAGGATATAGGAAAATAACTGGTAAATAACTGGGCAGGTCATGGGATGAAGCTGATGGATTAGCAGCAAATGGCCTACGAGCTGTATTATTGTGCCCCAAATGCCAAGAAATTTAGAAGAAGTCTCTCAATGTGTTGGATGAACACCCATCCGTGATAGAGTTATGAAAGGATATGGGCAAGATTATGTTCTGATCTGTGACCGCTGCTCACTCTCTATGTGAACCACTTTACTAATCTAGATTTCAGTTTGTTCATTATAAAACTTGGCTAGATATTCTCTAAGATGTCTTCTAACTCTCACATCCTATATAAAGACTGCAACACCTCACTGACCAAAGTTACACTCAGAGTTAATTTATCTTCCTAATGGTGATGCTACCCACCCAGTGTTTACTTTATCCCCTTTCCATTTAGGCAACCGCACTCATTGTAACACACAGAGATACCAGGCCTTGAATGGCCTAATTTGCATACCAATACCTGGGTTCCTAAAATTAATAAATTTAATTAAAGGCAACCTGCTAATCCTTACTAAAATGCTAATGGATCAACATATTCTTCTTAATGAGATATTTACACTTGAAAAAGAAGCCACAGAGCTTTGTACCCAAGTTCCAGACCCATTTAAGTCCAACACCCTGTCTCATTCTACATTCCCTCATATTATACTTGCCTCTACTTGAACATACTTCAAATCCAATCTTCACTCACCAAGTGCCTGATGTTAATGAGCCTACCACAATCCAAATGGCTGAGAACCACCATCTTCTCAGGCTGTGAATGAAAGAATGAGCACTGATTAGATACTTAGTATATATCAAGCATCATGCTAAGCACCAGGCATGTAAATACAGTAGAGGAGACCATCCCTGTTCTCAAGGAGTTACAATCTAAAAGAAGAACAATACAAACAGGAGAGTGATGGCCTAATCACAATAATGTCATTAGAAAATTGCAGGGAACACAACACTGAAATGGCTACTTGAAAGAATTCATGTATATTCTGTACCTAACTCAATCTAATAATCAATTTTTCTACTTCTTAAACAGTAGCAAATCTTTTTGATGATCATTACTTTGTAGGATGGGACAGCGAGGTGATGCCGCAGTGCTTAGAGTGAAGGGCCTGGAGTTAGGAAGATTCATCTTCCTTAGTTCAACTTTGGCCTCAGATACTGACTAGCAGTGAGACCTTAGATAAGTCACTTCACCCTGTTTGCTTTAATGATTTATTGTTCTTCTTTTAGACTGTAACTCCTTGAGAACAGGGACTGTCTTCACTACAAAATAATCTTCACTATAAAATGAGCTAGACAAGGAAATGGTAAACCACTCCAGCATCTCTGACAAGAAAACCCCAAATGAGATCACAAAGAGTTGAACACGACTGAAGAACACTACTTTGTAGTATAGGTTCAGACTTAGGACCTTCAGGTCCTGTTATTCTTATTTCCTACTTTTTTGCATTACTTCCCTCGAGGTTTATGTCTTTTTGTTTCCCATATGAATTCCATTTTTTTCTTATTTCTACATAATAATCTTTAGATATCAATTGGTATGATCCTGAATAAGTTCAGTTACCTGAGGAAGCATTTCCATTTTTATGAAATCAGACCAACCTACCCATGACCAATACCTATTTCTCCAATTATTTAGAACTTTCTTTCTGCAAAAAAGTGTTTTATAATTGGATTCACATAGTTTCTGAATGTGTCTTATGAGCTAGATTCCCAAATATCTTATACATTCTGTAGATATTTTGACTGGAATTTCTTTCTATTTCTTCTTATGGGGTTTGTGGATAATATATAGGAAAACTAATGATTTATGGAGGTTTATTTTTATATCCTGCAACTTTGCTAAATTTTTTATTGTTTTGATTAGGTTTTTTTTAGTAAACTCTTTAAAGTTTTCTAAGTAAATCATATTATCCACAAAAACAATTTTGTTTCCTTTTTGCTTAAGTTTACTTTTAAAATTCCTTCAGTCTATAATTGCTATAGCTATCATTTCTATAACTATGTTAAAAAGTAGTTGCAATAAATGATCACTTATATTTTATACCTGAATTTAGTGGAAAACCCTTTAACTTTTTCCACTTGTGAAAGCCACTTTAACACTTGTGAAACCATTACTTTCTATGCTGCTGCACTAGTATCTGTGGCCAAGATACAATGGTCAAGGTACTAAAGAATGACAAAGAGACTGGCACTATCCATGACACTGAAAATGAAAGAGTGAACTTTCAGAATAGGAAAGGAAGAGAAGGAAGAAGAAAGAAGAATTTATTAAGTACCTACTATGCACCAGGCACTGTGCTAAACATTTTACAAATATTTCTCATTAACTTCTCACAGCAACCATTATTCACAACAAGCATTATTGTTGACCTCATTTCATAGCTGAGGAAACTGAAGCAGTCAGCAGTTCAATGACTTGCCCAGGGTCACATGAGGTAGTAAGAGTCAGAAGCTGGATTTGAACTCAACTCTTTCTGCCTCCAAGTCCAGCACTCTTTCATTGTTAGAGAGATGATGCGATTTTTCTTAACCCATGAACTTACTCGACGTTCAGAGAGATTAAGTGCCTAAGAAGGTCGGAAGAAGGAGTCAAGTTCAGGTCTTCCAGTCTCCATGTCAGGCACTTGGTTATTCTATGTGAAAAGGGGGGCACCTAGGTGGCGCTGCAGTAGACACAACACTAGCCTTGGAGGCAGGAGGACCTGGGTTCATATATGACCTCAGACATTTGATACTAGCTGTGTGACCCTGGGCAAGTCACTTAACCCCAATTGCCTCAGCAAAAAAAAAAAAAGAAAAAAAGAAAAAGAAAGAAAGAAAGGTACAAAATGGAAAGTCAATGGTGATGCTAAGAGATGCTGCAAAGATTGTCTTCAACTTCAGGGAACACTGTCTCTGTCAGTCTAAATACTGAGTTGACATCTTTCCATGTATCCCAAATGAAAGTGCTGAGTCTCTCACCTGGTACAGCCAATCCTTCAAAGATGTTTTCATTGAGAAAACTCAAATCAAAATTTTTCATAAGAGGATGTAGCCTACCCTGATTACCCATCATTCTTCTGATGATTACCTGTGGTTTTGAGGTGACCCTGAGTTTTCAGAAGCTTAGCCAAGACAGACAACCGCGACAGATCAAAACAATTCAAATATGGGCCCAGTGACAGATATGCTTCTTGTTGAAAGCTAGATTAGCTATGTTTGTAGAGACTTGGCACCAGACCAGCCACTGGGTACTGATTTTTTTCTATGTAGCATGCAGTCTAGCAATGAAGAAAGCAGTGTATTCTAGCCAAGGCCTCCCATCATTTCACTAAATGATAGAAAGTCAACAGTAGCATAGTGGAATGAATATTGGATTTAAAGAGGACTCTGGGACTTGTGGCCAAGGCACTTTTATCTGCGTCTCACTTTCCCCACATTCAGAATGACGGAGAAGGACAAGACAATTTTCAAGGTCTCTTCCAAAGTGAAATCAGATCCAACGATACAATGCCTGTGGCCTTCATGCCCATGTGAGCCTAGAAAAATGAAATCAGTCATACCTTCCCTACTTATATTTTCTTCCTTTTGGTCCCACTTTCTATTTAGAATTGGGAGTTCTTTTTCAAGTTCCAAACCAGTGATTTGTGTTTCCTTGGCAGCCCCTGGTCACTGGTTCAGCATTAATTGCATCAAGGTTTGCTCTGTAAAGCCCTTGCAAATTATAATTCTCCCAGGCAAATAAAAGTCTACCTATAAGTAATCCCCAGATGATTCTTTATGGGTAATTAAAAGAAAGAAAGATTGAACGCATGGTGTCTTCGTTTTCTTGGAGCTATATTTGAAAAATCTGAATGTTACACATGCATATCAGGCCATCTCTGACATTAGATGCCGCATTCCTTTAATAATGTCATTATAGAAATGAAGATTTAAAAAATCCCCCGCTATTTTAACTTAAGGTTAATAATCCCTTTATTTATGTGTTTACCAGCCCATTCTGGTTATTTCTTTGGCAGAAGAAATTGCCACTGAGAAAATTATCCCTCTCCCACATTTCCAATCTTCTGGTACCTGAATCTTTGATGTGCATTCTTCCATCCAATAATTCTGGTCTCCTGGCTGTTCTATGAACAATACATTCTGAATCTTAACATCAAGCATTTTCTCTGCTTGTTCCCCATCCCTGAAATGTTCTCCCTCCTCCCCTCCACCTACTGATCTTCCTGCTTTCCTTTAAGTCTCAATTAAAATCCGACCTTCTACAGGAAGCCTTCCCAATCCATCTTAATTCTTGTGGCTTCTCCCTGATAATTATTTCCTATTTATCCTGTGTACAGCTTGCCTTGTATTCATTTGTCTCTCCTTCCCCCATCATATCGCAAGCCTGTTGAAGAAATGAAGTATCTCCCGAGGTTTCTTATGTCCCCTTATCTGCATAGAAGAGTGCCTGGCACATAACAGGTGCTTAATAAATGTTTACTGATCAATTGCAAAAGGATATCAGCGACTGCTCAGCAACACCGAGACTTGCTATAGCAACATTGAGAAGTTAAGAGATTTGACTGGGATCAGACATTCAGTACATATCAGAGAGGTGAGACCTAAATGAAGATCTTGCTGCTTCATATTGGATCCCAAATAATGAGAGAATTAATATTTTCTTTTTTTATTTAATAATAACTTTATATTGACAGAACCCATGCCAGGGTAATTTTTTTACAACATTATCCCTTGCACTTGCTTCTGTTTCGATTTTTCCCCTCCCTCCCTCCACCCCCCCCAGATGGCAAGCAGTCCTATATATGTTAAATATGTTGCAGTATATCCTAGATACAATACATATTTGCAGAACCGAACAGTTCTCCTGTTGCACAGGGAGAATTGGATTCAGAAGGTAAAAATAACTCGGGAAGAAAATCAAAACTGCAGATAGTTCACATTCGTTTCCCAGTGTTCTTTCTTTGGGTGTAGCTGTTTCTGTCCATCATTTATCCACTGAAACTCAGTTAGGTCTCTTTGTCAAAGAAATCCACTTCCATCAGAATACATCCTCATACAATATCGTTGTCGAAGTGTATAATGATCTCCTGGTTCTGCTCATTTCACTTAGCATCAGTTCATGTAGGTCTCTCCAAGCTCTCTGTGTTCATCCTGCTGGTCATTCCTTACAGAACAATAATATTCCATAACATTCATATATCACAATTTACCCAGCCATTCTCCAATTGATGGGCATCCATTCATTTTCCAGTTTCTAGCCACTACAAACAGGGATGCCACAAACATTTTGGCACATACAGGTCCCTTTCCCTTCTTTAGTATCTCTTTGGGATATAAGCCCAGTAGTAGCACTGCTGGATCAAAGGGTATGCCCATTAGAGAATTAATATTTTCAAAATAGGAAGTATCATCCTGAAAGAACATCCAAGTCTCTGCTAAGAATTCAATATTAAGTGGCATCCCCCAATGTTGTCCCATGAGGAGAATTTTTTAATGTTTTATCAGTAGTTTTTTTGATAGCAACTCTTTTAAACATTTTATTATGGCTTTTTATTAACAAAACTTATGCATGGGTAATTTTCATCACTGACCCTTGCAAAATCTTCTGTTCCAACTTTTCCCCTCCTGGCCTCCACCTCCTCCCCTATATGGCAGGTAGTCCAAGATAACATTTTTTTTTTTTGCAATTACACATAAAGATAGTTTTCAACATGACTTTTTGAAAGATTCTGAGTTTCAAATTTTTCTCCCTTCCCTCTCCTCTCTCCAAAACAGCAAGCAATTTGATATAGGTTATACAAGTGCAATTCTTTTAAACATATCCCCATACTAGTCACATGATGAAGGAAAAAAAAAACAGAATGAAGGGGAAAAAATTATGAAAAAACAAAGTGAAAATAGTAAGCTTTGATCTGCATTCAGACTCTAGCACTTCTTTCCCTGGATATGGATAAAGTTTTCCTTCACAAGTCTTAAGATTTTTCTTGGATAATGGCATTGCTGAGCAGAGCTAAGTTTACATCACAGTTGACCATCACATAATCTTGTTGTTACTGTGTACAATGTTCTCTTGGTTTTGCTCACTTCACTCAGCATCACTTCCTGTAACTCTCCCCAGGCTGCTTTGAAATCATCCTGCTGATCATTTCTTACAGAACAATAATATTCCATAACATTCCTATACCATAACTTATTCAGCCATTCCCCAACTGATGGGAATCCAGTAAGTTTCCAGTTCCTGGCCACTGCAAAAAGGGCTGTAGCAAACATTTTTGCACATGTGGGTCCTTTTCCCTCTTTTATGATCTCTTTGAGACACAGACCCAGTAGACACACTGCTGGATCAAAGGGCATGCAGTTCTATATTTAACCTTTGGGCATAGTTCCAAATTGCTCTCCAGAATGGTTGGATCAATTCACAACTTTCCCAACAATGCATTATAATCCCAATTTTCTCACATCTTTCCCATGAGGGTATTAACAGGGAAATCCACAGGTATCCCTAGGAATGAATGCTCTCATTGCATTGGAAAAGACTCAAAGATTTCCAAGGTGGGTTTTCTCTGCAGTCCTATATCCAAGCAGTTCAATTCTCTATTAACCCCTTTTAGTCATAATGAGGCTAGGACTCCCATATCACTTTTCATGAAGGTTATTGGTCTTCCTGACATCAAACTCTCCCCACTTATCTCCATCTTTCCCACGTGGAACAAATTCATATTTTAAGAGACAGATATAGTCATATCACTCCTATACTCATCAAAATTTAGTAGCTAAATATAGCCTCTTCTCTTTAGTGTTTAAAACCCTTCCAAGGCTGGCAGCAGACATTTCTAGCCTGATTGTGCATCATTCCCCCTTACAAACTCCATTCTGGCCAGATTATCCCTACTTCCCATGCTTCATATACAATGCCCCTTTGTTTCCCCCATCCCCACCTCAGGCCCTCAGACCTGGATAAGGGCTAAATGATTGATTTACTCAATCTCTCTCCACTTCATAATTAGGATGTCACTCAATAAACCAAACTCATAAGCATTAGACTAAGTGTGGAGAAGTCCTTAGATAGACACACTGTACAAGAGGCAAAGCAAACATGGCTTTCCAACACACCCCTGAATTTAATATTTCTCCTCCTTCTCCTCCTCTTTCTAGTTACTAGTAGTACTACTATTACTAGTTACTAGTTTCTACTAATATAGTACCTACTATATATCAGGCACTATACTAAGTACTTTTACATTTTATCCTCACAACTATCCTGAGAAGAAGGTACTTTTGAGGAGACTGAGGCAAGCAGAGGTGGTGTGACTTGTCCGAAAGTCACACAGCTACTGGAGTGCCTGAATTGAAATCTGAACTCAGGGCTTCTGATTCTAAGCACAGAGCTCTATTTCTTCAGCTACCTTGCTGCTTCTTAGCTGAGGAGAAAGAGAAGAATGAATTGAGGTAGAGAAAGGCAATAATGAGAAGAATCACTGGCTCTACAGTAGGTACCTTGGAGTAGAAGACAGGCCTCAGGGAATTTCTGAGCAAATATTGGCTCTTCCTTCAATTTTTAATCCTGGAGTCTGTCAACCTACTGTATCAACCTACTGTACTATAATATCATCTGCCATTTTTTTACTCAAATGTTTCCAGTAAATGGAATTTAGCTGTACCTACAAAGAAACCAGGGTTAACTAAGAATAGATATAAATGTAATTATTAGGCAGAGACTTCAACCTCTACAGTAATAATTTTCCTAAGGGAGAGAGAGAGGGGAGCTGGCCATGGAATAATTGTGGTTAAAGACATAATTTGTGATCTACAATTATCTAAATCTGAAGGGGAAGAGAACCATGGAGACATTAGAGGTCACTATATAATTCCCTAGTGTGAAAATGAACCAATTATGACAATTTGTTGTTATATCCAGAAGGCTCTTCCTCCTAACCTATGCTTTCCTAAATCCCTAGCTTCCTTCCAAGCAGAGCCCACCACTTGATAAAGAAGATTTTTCCCCAAAGTGATTATTTCCTCTTTCCCACCAAATAATTTTTATGTATATTTTGGATTTTTTTGTGTGTTTGTATATATCGCTACTCCCTCTTTTCTCCCCTGATCACAACCAAAACACGAGTTCCCTAAGTGAAAAGATGCTTCTGTTTTTGTTTTTAGTTTTCCTATCTTCAGTACCTAACTGTGCTGGTACACATTAATTGCTCAATAAACATGGACTGAATTGAACGAGGGAGAGTCCATATAAGTTAGCATGGCCTTGGATGATTCCAAACTTCCCTTTTGTTATTTATAGCATCGACCATCACCTCCTTCCTGTCTTGTAGGGTTATTGTACAGATTCAGTGAGATTATGGATGTGTTTTGTAAACTATATTCAAATAAAGGTATCATCCTCTATTCCCATGTTTAAGCTTTGAGATTTTCCCTTTGAGTACACATAGGAAATGTGAAAATGGGGAATTAAAAAAAAATCCTGGAGCAGAAATTGTTCACGTTGATAACGGATCCTATTCAGAATGGAATGTCCATTTCTTAAGAAAAAATATGCATAAAAAATCTAATTAAATGGAAATGATTTCTTCATTATAGTCCAAATAACATTGTGCTACAGAAGGCAATCCTCCCAGGGTAAGATGAAGCCCAAAAGCTGGCTCATATCCTCCTCTTAATATTCTTCACACAATGAACTGCTCCCATTAATCCATTCAGCTGATGCTATCTGCGTTTAAATACCACTGAAATTGAATTTCAACTAGCACTTTCATCAGTTACTTATTCCCTCAGCATTGTATGCTTCTGTAGCACTGATGTGTATGAATTATAAGACAAGCAATGCTGATTAGGAGACGCAATAAGATGCAAGAATGGCTTCCCCCCTCCTTTTTTTTCCTTTCTGCTTTGGAATCAAAGTGAAAATCTCAAATAAGCTTATTTTGCACTCAAGGCTATCTGCAAGCTGAAAGATGAGTGCATGAAGGCCTATACACAAGCTAGGGATATAAACAATATACCGACTCTGGAGCATTATCGCATTCCTGAACTACAAAGATGGCCTGTTAGTGAAAGCGCAGGAGAATCAACAGAGACGTGGAGTAAGGAAAACCTAGAATTAAAATACACTTCTGACCTATGTTGTCTGTATGACCTTGAGCTAGTCACCCAACTTCTCAGAGCTAAACATCTCTCTAAGATTCTGAGAAGAGCAGAAGGTATTAAACTGCATTGGTAAAGGAAATTTCCCCAACAGAAGGGCCCTTATATTCAGGACAAAAACTAGAGTACAGTTATCCCTTCCACATCACAGGGGCATGGTACCTCCAAGATCTGGTAAATCTGGGTAAAGATTTTTGGCCCTCCCTTCACACAAGAAGAAGCCTACATTTTTTCTTCTTCTTTTATGGTATATATACAGTACCTTTTGGTAAAATTTATTGGGTCATAAATTCTATCATCTGCTGGACTTCACATGTCATCTGCGGCTTCTGCAAAACTTCCCCCAGATTCCCATTTAATTTTTTATGTTGACCCACGAGATAATGAAACCATGATGGGAAAAGTTGCAATGTGGAAGGGATAACTGTAGCTTATTTTCCCTCCAACAGAATGACCTTTGTTTAAGCATCACCAAGACATAGCCTCAGCAAAAAGCAAGACTTGGTCTCTTAGCCCAGTGTCCTAACAAAGTGTTCTGAAATATCACGTACATAATTCCTTCTTGGAAATATCTTCCATCCATCCCCAAGGGCACTGGGCTATCTGTGTCCCAAATATGAAATGACTACATTGGTAAGTCTGGGAATCCAAGCTTGATACAGTCATATTACTTGAGCTCGCTTAGTACCAAGCTGGACAAAACGTCACGCAAGCTAGAGCTATATACTGATGTATAGTAGAAAAGTGGTGACTTGAGAATCTGGGCATGTGGAATCAAATTCTAACTTAATCTCATTATGTGACCTTAAAAAATACTCCTCTTCTTTGTATCCCTGTTTCCTTATCTGCAAAATGAGGTTGTTGTACTAGATGGAAGATTCTTAACCTGCTATCTGTGAACTTATTTTTTTCAATATTTTGATAATGGCATTTCAACATAATTGATTTCTTTTTTAAACCCATGTATTTGATTGTACACGTTTAAGATTTTACCAAACAGCCCAAAGGGGACCCATAACACAACAAAAGTTAATAATTTCTGGATGAGATAATCTTCAAAACCCCCTCCAGCCCTACATCTCCGATCCAAAATCATCTATCCTGCTATGCTAGTGGATTCAGTTTCCTCATCTGTGAAATGAAGTGAGTTGACCCAGGCCATTTCTAAGATTCTTTCCAGTTTGAATTTTCTCCTGAGTTAGTTTCTCTCTGGGAGAAAGCAGGTTTCTCAGGGAGGTTTTCTGGAGGTAGCCTTAGTTTCAGTCAAAGATAATAATCACCCAAATGCAGCCAGCTGGTAAAAATGCAAACGTTTATTTTCTTCTTCCAAAATAGCCTGGTTAGTTGAGGCCTATCTCTCTGCTTGGTTCCAAGAGCTCTTGCAGCTTTGTCCTTTGCTTCTGCCTCTGCTTTCTTCAGCCCCCAGAGCCAGCACCAAGTTGAATCTGTTTTGCCTCTGAAAGTTGTAATGAATCTTTCTTGCTTCGGAGAGAGGGCTTCTGGCTCTCCCAGAGTGCTCTGTGTCTGGCCCAGAGTGCTTTTCTCCAATGTAATTCAGATGAACTTTCTTCTTCCACCAGCCAGCCAAGTGGAAAATGGAATGAATCTCTCTCTAATTGGGCCTCTGCTTTCTTCTTATATATCAGAGAGAGGGATTATGGGTTTTCTCCCAGCATGCTCTCTGGCCCTAAGAGCTTCAAGGGAGGTGTGAATTCGGATATCTCATACTAAACCCTGAAATGAGTTAGTGTGGTGATCTTTTTTCTTCTTTAAAATATAATAAGGATGGTTTCCTCTGGGATAAGGTAGGTTTCTCGGGGAGGTTTTTCTGGGGGCAGCCTTAGTATCAGTTCAGATCAATAATTACCCCAAATGCAGCTAGCTGGTAAAAATACAAATGTTTATTTCTCCTTCCAAGTCTTGTCTCTTTCCTTGGGCCTGGATAGCTAGATTCTTAGAGGCCTATCTCTCTCCTTGGTTCTAAGAGCTCGTGCAGTTTTGTCCTTTGCTTCTGCCTCTGCTTTCTTCAGCCTTATACTCTTCATGTAATTCCGCTGAAATCTGACCGAGAGCCTCGATCTGTCTCTTATATATGAGAGAGAAGAATTGTGGGATACGAGAGAGAGGGATTATGGGGTTTCTCCCATAATGCTCTCTGGCCCTAAGAACTTCAAGGAAGGTGTGAATTCACAAAGTTACACAGTTAACTTTGTGAATCTCTCATACTTGTCAACTCCAATGAGTAAAGGTATGAACACAAGCATTGTATCAATTAGTTCTACTTAGTACCTTGTTTCAGGTTCTGGCCCAAAACATCTTCTTGTAAGATCAGATCAATAATCTATCAACTCTAATGAGTTAGCAGTTTGTAAAGATTCCAACATCTCCCCCTTTCTTTTGTTTTAGAACATAGGGCAGACCTGGGGGAGGGGGTGGAGAGAGGGAGGGGAAAAATCGGAACAGAAGTGAGTGCAAGAGATAATGCTGAAAAAAATTACCCTGGCATGGGTTCTGTCAATAAAAAGTTATTAAAAAAAAACATAGGGTGGTCATGACCTCCCTGACTTCTCAAGCAGGTGAGAACCCCCCAAAAAAGGTGATCACGCCTTCCCTGACACCTCAGGAAGGGAGATGAAAACACCAAAGGAAATAGGAAGTCAAATCAGATTAGTGGGTTTCTGAAGGGGCTCACTTGAAACAGGTACACATAAATCCATCACTATGGGCCAGAACTTTGAAACAGATATACATGGTATATATAAATCCACCAATATGGGAGGCATTACACATAATTTACATAAGCACATAGCAATATAATACAGGCTAGTAGTAATGTAACAAATAACATGAATCAACATGAAAATTTAAGTACTGCAATAGTCTAATCAACAATTTTTCATCTCAAGAAGTCCAATGATTCTTGCAATTATATAAAACACATAAGCACATAGCAATATAACACAGGCTAGTAGTAATGTAACAAATAACATGAATCATCCTGAAAATTTACACATATCCATAAGTCCTAGAAATAGTCCAAAAGGATTCCATTGTCCATTAGTTCATGTGCCAGGAATCCAATAGTTCCTGTAAGCTCTGAAGTACTGTAATAGTCTCATCAACAATTTTACATCTCAAGGAATCTAATGATTCTTGCTGGTTTTTCAAGAACTGAAACAGTCTCATCTTGTGTTTGGAAATCCAATGATTCCTGAAGATTTTAAAAGTCCTTTTAACAGTCTCATTGTCAGCCATGCTCTTTCAGTGTCGGATTCTTCTTAAATCTCCTTTGTTTTGAAGTTTTTCTCTTTATTTCATCTCAGGAAATCCAATGATTGTTGCTGGTTTTTCAGGAACTGAAAGCTGAAGATTTTAAAGTTCTTTTTTTTTAAGTTCTTTTGACAGGCTCATTATCAGCCATCTGATTCCTTCTCCACCTGTGGAAATATAAGCTGACTCTCTTCCCCAAGCAGTTAACCTATCTAATTCCCTTCTATTTACCACGTTTGGGATTTCTCCTCATCATCTAGTAATTGCATTGGAGCTGTTTGCACTGGACACTGCCCAGTTGGGTTAAAAAAAATCTATATTCTCCCCAACTGTAATCCTGATTGCTTTTCTGTTGGTTGATGACATCAGAGTCCTGAATTTCTAAAGTCTCTCTTTAGTGTAAACTCAGCTGCTATCATGCCCCATCTGTCCTTTGATTGATACTTTGGAGCTGGGCCCAGCCTCTCATTCCTCTGGGTCAACGTACATTCAGAGGCCCAGTGAAAGCCTCGGTTACATTTTGGACATGAGGTTTGGGGTTTTCTCTCACCCTGTCTTCTCACTCTATCTCCATTTCTACATTGAGCTCTCAAATGTCCAACTCTGCCAAGAAGGACCTTGTCTTTCCATGTTCATCATAGTCTGGGCATAATAAGCATTTGTGCCCACTGTGGCACAGCGTCTTTGATCTCCTCTAAAGGAGCATCTTTGTTTAGCCTCCATATAATTCTTTTGCAAACCTCATTGGCATTTTCCTTAGCCAAATATCTAGTCATTATTTCTGTTGCTGCATTGTCTCCAATGGTTCTTATTACAGCTGTTTGCAAACGTCCCACAAAATCTGCAAAAGGTTCATTGGGACCTTGCTCTATTTTTGTGAAAGCTTTATTTCCATCTTTCTGTCCAGGGAGAGAATTCCAAGCTTTTATTGCAGCCTTAGAAATTTGCTCATACACTGTTATGGGATAATAAATCTGTTCTGAATTCTCTCTACACTGACCTTCACCAGCTAGTTGGTCAAAAGTGATTTGCCCAATATTTCCTGTTTGCCTATTGTGTTGGGCTTGAATCCTACATAATTCACGAAACTCCGAAAGCCACAATAAATTTTGTCCCTGTTCTAGACATGTTTTAGCTATGGATTTCCAGTCATTCGAGGTTAAGATTTCATAAGACAAATTATCTAGTAACATCTTCACATAAGATGATGTAGCCCCATAAAGAGTGCAACCCTTTTTCAAATCTTTATTTTTTTCCAAATTAAAAGGAATGTATCTTCTCCCTTTTTGACCTGAGTCGTCGAGTTCTTCAATCACAGGATATGCATTTATAAAATCAGATATATCTTCTCCTTCATTTTTTGCTTTAATTAATGTCTCTTCTAATCTTGTCATATTCTGCTTTACAGGAGAAGCTGACTGTGTTTCTGCCTCTCTTCCTCCCCCTTCTTCCTCTATCCATGAAGGATTAATTGAGGGGGGAGGGTCATGAGATGTGGAATGATCTAATTCTTCCTGCTGCCAAGTATCACACTCAGAATTCCAATTAACTCCATTCTCATCTGATTCGTCCTCCTTTTCACCTAGTAAAGTTGGCACTTCTTCCTCCTGCACTTTCTTTTTCTTCATTCTAACACTTAAAGAACTTCTTATAGCCAATTGTATTAAATTGTATGTATTAAGTATGTCTTTGGAAATTGAGTTAAGTTCATTTTTATTATAGAATTGACAAAGATCCTCTCCTACTAATTGCCATTTGTCTAGATCCAATTCCTTTTCCAGAGAAAAACAAGGACATATGTTTTTACAGTTTGTAAAAGTTCAGTGATCTATAAAATTATAATTAAACCTTGGCTTTCCATAACTTTGACAATGCTCTCTAAACATTTTCCTTGAACAGAAACAGGCTGTTTTCTAAATATCTGTCCCATCTTAGATGAAATTCTACTTTAACTCTTTTAACAAAATTTCTTTGTTGTACTCACTCTAATTTCTGGGTTAGCAGTTTGTAAAGATTTCAACAGTCGGGGTGATGTCAATGAAGCTGGCAGGTGAGAAAAAAACCAACGTTAGACCTGATCTTTGCAAGAAAGTGCTTATACACACATTAGCTTTCTGCTGATCTAGAAGAGATAGATGACCAAATGTTTTCCTGGATGTATACATGAAAAGATCATTGTTATGATCAGCTTGAGGAAATGTAAGTGGAATGGTGGTCAGTAATGGTGAGATCTAGGTGTGACCATCCCTCTGTGTTGTTGCCACAGAATGAAAAGAAAAGCTCATAAAACAAAGAGACTCAATACATGGGAGCTTATGGAGTTGAGGGAGTAGGTAGATGGAACATTCATCCCCTAGTATCAGGGCAGGGCCTAGGGAGGAAAGGAAGATGATGACCCAAGTATTGAACTCTTTAAGAAAGGAGAGAGAGTGACCCTAAAGCTGGTACACAAGAGCCACCATGGCTTAAATGTGAAACAGACACATATAGGTAAGATTAAAAGCCATTACCCAATGAATAAGTGATTAAAGGCTCTGAATAAAAAGATTGCAAAAATAAGAAATGCAAATTCTCAAGGAGAATTCTTCAAATAGCTAACAATTCAAGAAGCACTCTGGACACACAACTTTTCCCGATCTCCCAATGGCTAGCAGAATACCTCTAAAGGTTTGGTGTGAAGGCACTGCTTACTTTGTCCTTATAAATAATATATTAATTCTGGATATGTTTTTATAGGTACATAGCTCCCTCCAGAAAATGTCAATTTCATAATGTATATTGGTATGGTCAGTACCTGATACTCTTTCTGGCACATACAAGCTGCTTAATAGGTGCTTGTTGATCCATTCATCGGAAAAATTCACATTATAACAACTGAGATTCTATTTCACACTCAAATGGGAAGAGGTTAGACAGAATTAGTCATTGTTGAAAGGGCTATGCAAAGAAAATCACACAAATATAATGATGGTGAAGACCACATTCAAAAGAAATACTGGAATACAAGAAAAAAGTGATTAAATTGTCTATGCCTTTTGACCTGGGATTACCCCCATTTAAGCATCGATTTCCCAAGGTGGTCAAGGACAAGAGAACAGAAACATAACTAGGGCAGGCCAATCAGAATTTTGTCCCAGGTGTTGAATTTATAGGATATAAAGAACCCTGTTCATCCCTAACCAACACAGAAAGATTACGAATAGGGAGCTAACAGATGGTGAGGACCATCCCAAACCGACTCCAGGTAATTATTTCCTAGGTCAGCATTATATTCCTTTCCCCTAGCTCCTCCTTAAACTTCTCTAGTAAGAGCCTAAAGATATCCCAGTTGAAAAAGCTGAACTGTTTTGTGTAGCTTGTCCTGAGCAAGATTTATGTTGCTTCAGGTGCAAAGGATGCTAGTTACAGCTCTGTATGTGCTGCATATGACAAAATATTCAGAGCAGTATTTTTGTGTGTGTGTCAACAAAAACAGAAAACCAGAGTGGCTATTCATAAGCTCAGGAGATGCTTAACTTCAATAGGAATACAATAGTACAACCTAATACCAGTAGAAAGATTAAATTAAAAATCACTGGGAAAACTGGAAGCATCTCAGACACATTAGATTTACACCACCGATTTTACCATTTTTTGCATCCTGGTGTCTTTTGGCAGTCTGATGAAGCCTCATCAGAATCATGTTTTCAAATGTATAAAATAAAATTAGAAATTAATTATATTGAAATGTAGTTATCAAAATGGTTTTTTTGAAAAGTTCATGGACACCAGATTAAAAATCCTTAGTTTAGACCAACACAAGATATATCACAAGAAGCTCCAAACAGATGCATGACCCATATATAATATCAAATAAATTGTGGGCAGTCAAGTGGCACTGCAGTGAACAGACCCAGGGCGACTCATGTTCCTGAGTTCAAATCTGACCTCAGATGCTCTGTAGCTATATGATCCTGGGTGAATCACTTCACTCTATTTGTCTCAGTTTCCTCATCTGTAAAATGAGCCAGAGAAGGAAATGACAAACCACACCAGTATCTTTGCCAAGAAAACCCCCAATGGGTTACGAAGAATAGGAAATGATTAAAGATACAAAGAATAGGAAATGATTAAAGATGACTGAACAATAGCATCAAACAAATTATAGAAGATTAGGAGGATTAGGAGATACCTTTCACAACACTCTCTCTCTCTCTCTCTCTCTCTCTCTCTTCTCTCTCTCTCTCTCTCTCTCTATATATATATATATATATATATATATATATATATATAAGAGTTCGTGACCAGTGAAGAAGTCTTTGCAGAAAACATTCCTGGTAAAGATCTAAAATTGAAGAAATAGAGGGACTTATACAAATATGCTAGAACAAAAGTCATTTCCCAAAAAATGTGGATAGACATTTCTCAAAAGGGGAAATACAAGCTTATCAATAACCATATGAAGATACTTTCCAAAAAGCTAAAAAACAAAAATGCAAATTAAAGCAACCAAGGTTTTACCTCATACTCATCAGATTGGCAAAGATAAGTAAAGAGGGAAATGACAATTCTTGGAGAGGCTGTGGGTTTGCTAATGCACTGTTGGCACAGAGTCCAAATTGGTTCCAGGCATAGAATAGGTCCAACTATTCTGGAAAGCAATTTGAACCTAAACACTTCAGATCACTCAACTCTGCATACCCTTTAGCCCAGATGTACCACTCTTAGGCATATTTCCCAAGGAGGTCAATGATTTAAAAAGGCTAATAATTACAACAACAACTAACATTTAGATAGCACTTAATATGTGCCAAGCACTGTGCTGAATGCTTTACAATTATCATTTCATTTGGTCCTCAGAACAAGTCTGAGAGATAGTTAATATTAATATCTCCATTTTAAGGTGAGGAAACTGAGGCACATAGGGTTTAAGTGACTTGACTAGGATCACACAGCTAGCAAGTGTCTGAGGCTACATCTGAGCTCAGGTTTCCCTAACTTCAAGCCACATCATCTGTCCCTTATGCCAAGTAGTTGCCCGATATATTGTATACAGCAAAATATAGTAGCATTTTTTGGGACTAGTCAAGAATTGGAATCTAGGTAGATGCCCATTGTAGAAGAACCAAATTTTCTTGTTTGTAAGAATCAAATAGAGGAATATGTGTAAAAGGCTTAGCACAGAGCCTGCACATAGTCAGTGCTTTAAAATGCTTCCTCTGACCCCCCCTTAGCTCCCACAAATCTATAGTTGCATCCAATATTTTAGCAATTACTATTTGCAGCCCTACTCAGGCTAACTATCTCACTAGTACCTTACGGCTCTGAGCACTTAACTGCAATTTGGTCCTAGAAACCAGAATAATTCTAGCTCTTTGATAAACTTGCCTTAGGTTCCATATTAATGCAATTGTTTAAGTGAAAATACTATGTTTCAATCCACATTCAGTCTCCATAGTTTTATCTCTGGATGTGGATAGTATTTTCTATCCCAAGTCTATCGGAATTGCTTTGAGTCACTGTATTGTTGAGAAGAGCCAAGTCCATCATAGTTGGTCATTACATAATCTTCTGATTATTGTGTACAATGTTCTCTTGGTTCTGCTCACTTCACTCAGTATCAGTTTATATAAGTCTCTTCAGCTTGCTCATCTTTTCTTGTAGAACAAGAATATTCCATCACTTTCATATACCATAACTTATTCAGTCATTTCCCAAATGATGGGCATTCACTCAATTTCTAGTTTCTTGTCACTACAAAAAGAAGTACTATAAACATTTTTGTACATGTGGGTGCTTTTCCCTAAAAGAAGGTTTAGCAGTACCAGATCTTTTTTTTTTAATTATAGCTTTTTATTTATAAGATATATGCATGGGTAATTTTTCAGCATTGACAATTGCAAGACCTTTTGTTCCAACTTTTTCTCTCCTTCCCCCCACCCCCTCCCCCAGATGGCAGGTTGACCAATACATGTTCAATATGTTAAAGTAGAAGTTAAATACAATATATGTATACATGTCCATACAGTTATTTTGCTGTACAAAAAGAGTCAGACTTTGAAATAGTGTACAATTAGCCTATGAAGGAAATAAAAAATGCAGGCAGACAAAAATAGAGGGATTGGGAATTCTACGTAGTGGTACATAGTCATCTCCCAGAGATTTTTCCTTGGGTGTATGTAGCTGGTTCAGTTCATTACTGCTCTGTTGGAACTGACTGAACATGCCAATGGAAATGATAATAACAATTCAAGCTGTAAGCCAAAGGAATGGCCTTTACTGTTCTTCATAACTGCCATTTGATCTCTCTTCTCCATGTCTTACCACGAGCCATGCTCGGGCTAGAAGGTTCTCCCTTTTGACTCTTCTCTCTTGGAATGTCCAGCTTCCTCCAAAGCCCACTCCAAGGATTCATCTTATACAATGCCCTCCTACTTAATTAGCATCCTCTCTTCTTGAAATTACTTTGCATGTATGTACACCTTCCCTCCTGGTAGAATGTAAGCTCCTTGAGCTCATTTGTTTTGGGGTCATTTTATACCAAAAACCTATCACGGTGGCCTGGCACATAGTAGGCCCCTAACAAATGATGAAATGAATGGTCAGGCTCACACAAGGTTTTGGGATCACTGGTACTGACTGAACAGCCCTGCAGAGAAAATAATGTCATCAGTATCCCAATGACAGAAAACCCAGAACACCCAGAGCTTCTGCCAAAAGAATGCCTTTCTATCAGGCAGCAGCTAGCAACTGCCAGTTTATAAGCATTGACCCACACTTAACACTGTACACCAAGATAAGGTCAAAATGGGTTCATGAGCTAGGCATAAAGAATGAGATTATAAATAAATTGGAAGAACATAGGATAGAACATAGGATCTCTCAGACCTGTGGAAGAGGAAGCAATTTATGACCAAAGAAGAACTAGAGATCATTATTGACCACAACATAGAAAATTTTGATTATATCAAATTAAAAAGTTTTTGTACAAACAAAACGAATGCAGACAAGATTAGAAGGGAAACAATAAACTGGGAAAACATTTTTACAGTCAAAGGTTCTCATAAAGGCCTCATTTCCAAAATATATAGAGAATTGACTTTAATTTATAAGAAATCAAGCCATTCTCTAATTGATAAATGGTCAAAGGATATGAACAGACAATTCTCAGATGAAGAAATTAAAACTATTTATAGCCATATGAAAATATGCTCCAAATAATTATTAATCAGAGAAATGCAAATTAAAGACAACTCTGAGATACCCCTACACACTTGTCAGATTGGCTAGAATGACAGGGAAAGATAATGCGGAATGTGGGAGGGGATGCAGGAAAATGGGGACACTGATGCATTGTTGGAGTTGTGAACGAATCCACCATTCTGCAGAGCAATTTGGAATTATGCCCAAAAAGTTATCAAACTGTGCATACCCTTTGATCCAGCAGTGTTTCTACTGGGCTTTTATCCCAAAGAAATACTGAAGAAGGGAAAGGGACCTGTGTGTGCCAAAATGTTTGTGGCAGCCCTGTTTGTAGTGGCTAGAAGCTGGAAAATGGATGGATGCCCATCAATTGGAGAATGGCTGGGTAAATTGTGGTATATGAATGTTATGGAATATTATTTTTCTGTAAGGAATGACCAGCAAAATGAATACAGAGAGGACTGGCGAGACTTACATGAACTGATGCTGAGTGAAATGAGCAGAACCAGGAGATCATTATATACCTCAACAACGATACTGTTTGAGGATGTATTCTGATGGAAGTGGATCTCTTCGACAAAGAGAGTTAACTCAGTTTCAAGTGGATACAATCTAATTTCTTTTGTAATTGTATCTAGCATGTCACATTATGATTTGACCATAGTTTCTAAGTGGAACCATGTTTACTCCCTTCCTCCCCACCAAAGGGGTTTGACCTGAACCAATTTCTTTGATATTATCGATGTGACCTGGGGGCATATTGACAACATCCTTCTCTGATTGGATCACTGGCCTTCCTGTTCTGAGAATAAGATTCTTCTGTGCTTTGAACAGATCAATTTCCCTGATTCTGGGAATGGTCAATTCTTGGCTTTTTTATGATGAGTGCAAAACCCTAAAGGATGTGTCCATTTGGGCCTGGGGGATCAAGTTTGCTACAGCTGCTTGTTCTGTATTCCTGCCTGGTTTTTCCTGATCGCACGCCAGGGAGTATTAGTACAGAGGAGGCTAGGAGGAAAGATGTTTTTGTGTGACCCCCTTTTAAAAAAACACTAAAAAGTAATTAAATGATGACATCTTAAACCCTAAAAGCTAAGCAAAAGGATGAAGTCCTAACTTTAGAGACAATTATAAGATTCATAAAGTATCTTTTCAATTCTTAGACCTGAGAGCAATTTTGAACAATGGAAGAGTCAGAAAAATAAAATGAATATGGTAATCAACCCCTTTTGGAGCAGATACAGAGCCATACTCTAGGTTAACAGGGATTAGGAACTTCAGGGACTTAAAGGAGTCTTGGGAAACCAAACATATCTTGGTGAGCTGATGCTCAATGGTGGAAAGTTCCTGGGTACGGGTCCATTCTCAGTGAACCTTCCAAAGGAGCTTGTCCCACAGTTGAGTTGGCAGCTTGAGCTTGGTGGGATCTCACTGTGCCTTCCCAGTGTCCCAGCCTTCAGCATTTTATCCTGCAAGGGAGGGGTGAGGTTAGATAAGGCCAGAGAGAGTAAGCCAGAGCCTCAAAATGAACAGCTGCAGGTCAAGCCCTGATCAGTCAAAGGCACAGCAGCAAACAGGTCTCCAGAGCATGCTTAAATTACCCATGAATAGGCCTGGCTACCGCCAGCCCTGTAGTCTCATAGCATTTTCCCAACATGAGCCCTTTTACTGACCGAATTTTTAAAGGGGCCAGCCCTTGTTCCCCTTTATGAATGTTTTAAATGAAACTTGAGCACACTAAATGTGGTTACTGTACCTTGTCAGGGCTTCTCAGGCATCCTTATTTTGACTCCAGGAATGTCGACTCCAAGACTGGTCTACCTGTTACAGGTGGTGGGATGCATTTCAACCCTTCTTATTCCCCAAGCATAATATCCCATTTGTGAGTCTTTGGCCCAAAAGCCTACCCTCGCCTGAATGTGTCCCAGAGGTCTAAGTTCTAGTTCAAAGGTTCTGCCTGTGTGACCTGGAACAAATTATTTAATGGTATTAGGGAGGATTTTCCTCATCTGTGAAAATCACTGGATAAAGTAATCGCTAACATCCCTTTCCAAGATAACATTCTTTCTATATGATCCTAAACTGCCTTGGATGGGAGCCCAGAATCCCCTGTTCATCGAGTTTGTCTCTGGGTCAAGACCTCCAGATGCACTGTGTCTTCCAAACTGCTTTTGTAATGAAGTTATGTATTCAGAGCCTGAGCCAGAACTGGGTAAACTGGCTTTTTTTAAAATAACTTTTTATTGACAGAACCCATGCCAGGGTAATTTTTTACAGCATTCCTTGCATTCACTTCTGTTCCGATTTTTTCCCGCCCTCCCTTCATCCCCTCCCCCAGATGGCAAACAGTCTTATACATGTTAAATAGGTTACAGTATATCCTAGATACAATATATGTTTGCAGAACTGAACAGTTCTCTTGTTACACAGGGAGAACTGGATTCAGAAGGTATGAATAACCCAGGAAGAAAAACAAAAATGCAAGCAGTTTATATTCATTTCCCAGTGTTCTTTCTTTGGGTGTAGCTGCTTCTGTCCATCACTGATCAATTGAAACTGAGTTAGCTCTCTTTGTCGACGAGATCCACTTCCATCAGAATACATCCTCAAACAGTATCATTGTTGAGGTATATAATGATCTCCTGGTTCTGCTCATTTCACTTAGCATCAGTTCATGTAAGTCTCGCCAGTCCTCTCTGTATTCATTCTGCTGGTCATTCCTTACAGAACAATAATATTCCATAACATTCATATACCACAATTTACCCAGCCATTCTCCAAATGATGGGCATCCTTTCATTTTCCAGCTTCTAGCCACTAGAACTGGGCTGCCACAAACATTTTGGCACATACAGGCCCCTTTCCCTTCTTTAATATCTCTTTGGGATATAAGCCCAGTAGTAGCACTGCTGGATCAAAGGGTATGCACAGTTTGATAACTTTTTGAGCATAGTTCCAAATTGCTCTGCAGAATGGTGGATTCGTTCACAACTCCAAAAATGCATCAATGTCCCAGTTTTCCCGCATCCCCTCCAACTTTCATCATTATTTTTTCCTGTCATCTTAGC
The DNA here is from genome assembly GCF_016432865.1 of Antechinus flavipes. Taxonomy (NCBI): domain Eukaryota; kingdom Metazoa; phylum Chordata; class Mammalia; order Dasyuromorphia; family Dasyuridae; genus Antechinus; species Antechinus flavipes. The sequence goes on from NC_067404.1 coordinate 25,104,939, forward strand.
CAATCTGACAGGTGTGTAGTGGTATCTCAGAGTTGTCTTAATTTGCATTTCTCTGATCAATAGTGATTTGGAACACTCTTTCATATGAGTGGAAATAGTTTCAATTTCATCATCTGAAAATTGTTTGTTCATATCCTTTGACCATTTATCAATTGGAGAATGGCTTGATTTCTTATAAATTAGAGTCGATTCTCTATATATTTTGGAAATGAGGCCTAGAACCTTTAACTGTGAAGATGTTTTCCCAGTTTGTTGCTTCCCTTCTAATCTTGTTTGCATTAGTTTTGTTTGTACAAAGGCTTTTTAATTTGATGTAATCAAAATTTTCTATTTTGTGATCAGTAATGGTCTCTAGTTCTTCTTTGGTCACAAATTTCTTTCTCCTCCACAAGTCTGAGAGATAAACTATCCTATGTTCCTCTAATTTATTTATAATCTTGTTCTTTATGCCTAAACCATGGACCCATTTTGATCTTATCTTGGTATATGGTGTTAAGTGTGGGTCCATGCCTAATTTCTGCCATACTAATTTCCAGTTATCCCAGCAGTTTTTATCAAATAATGAATTCTTATCCCAAAAGTTAGGATCTTTGGGTTTATCAAACACTAGATTGCTATAGTTGACTATTTTGTCTTGTGAACCTAACCTTTTCCACTGATCCACTAATCTATTTCTTAGCCAATACCAAATGGTTTTGGTGACTGCTGCTTTATAATATAGTTTTAGATCAGGTACAGTTAGGCCATCTTCATTTGATTTTTTTTTTCATTAATTCCCTTGAGATTCTTGATCTTTTGTTCTTCCATATGAATTTTGTTATTTTTTCTAGATCATTAAAATATTTTCTTGGGAGTCTGATTGGTATAACACTAAATAAATAGATTAGTTTAAGGAGTATTGTCATCTTTATTATATTCGCTTGGCCTATCCAAGAGCACTTAATATTTTTCCGATTATTTAAATCTGACTTTATTTGTGTGGAAAGTTTTTTGTAATTTTGCTCATATAATTCCTGACTTTCCTTTGGTAGATAGATTCCCAAATATTTTATGCTGTTGACAGTTATTTTGAATGGAATTTATCTTTGTATCTCTTGCTGTTGGATTTTGTTGGTGATGTATAAAAATGCTGAGGATTTATGGGGATTTATTTTGTATTCTGCTACTTTGCTAAAGTTATGAATTATTTCTAATAGATTTTTAGTAGAGTCTCTGGGGTTCTCTAAGTATACCATCATATCATCTGCAAAGAGTGATAGTTTGATTTGCTCATTGCCTACTCTAATTTCTTTAATCTCTTTCTTGACTCTTATTGCCGAGGCTAGCATTTCTAATACAATATTGAATAATAATGATGATAGTGGGCAACCTTGCTTCACTCCAGATCTTACTGGGAAAGGTTCCAGTTTTTCCCCATTGCATATGATGCTCACTGATGGTTTTAAATATATGATCCTGACAATTTTAAGGAAAAATCCATTTATTCCTATACTCTTAAGTATTTTTCTTAGTAATGGATGTTGGATTTTATCAAATGCTTTTTCTGAATCTATTGAGATGATCACATGGTTTTTGTTAGTTTCAGAGCTTTTCAAAGAATGAGAGTGGTGACTTTCTATTAGAAATGTGTGGTTTCCACCTCAGGGGGTGCATGTTCTAAGTGTCTATCACTGAATGAATCTTCCATCAAGATTCCTAGGCTATGAAGAGATTTCTGAGCTGGAGACCCTAAAAGGGGGGTGGTGGTTTCCCATTGAGGTTAGAGCCTAAGGAGATACTTTCTCCCTAGAGATTTTCGTATAGAAGCAGGGAGATTGCTGGGGAAGATTGTCCATTTGGGCATGAGTTGGATTCGGTGACATTTGAGATCCTTTCTAATTCTGAAATTCCCCCTAGTCAGGGGCCATTTTGGGCCTATGCACCAAAACAGTCCCTTCCAAGGAGATCAGGCTGGGAACTTGGTAGTGAATGATAAAAAGTCAAAAAAGGTTTATGTCAACTCAGGATCTGAGGGGTTTTTAGAATCAAGGAGACCCTAGTTCCAGTCCTGGGTCTCCTTCTAGCTTTCTATATGACCTTGAGCATATGAAGGTCAAGGTCAGTGCTTGGTCTCATGGTTCTAATATGTAAAACTAAGGTCTAGGATCAACCCACCTCTAAGGTTTCTTTTACTTACAATATTTTAAAATTCCTTTCCAAGTTAAACAAGATTTCTTTTAGCTCTGTTTGACCAAAAAAGCATGATGGCATAAGGACAAATGCCTTAACTTCAAGTTCCAATCAATAAGGGGCCTTGAACCCAAATTTCCTAACTTTAATATTGGTGATCTTTCCATAAATAGCATCCTGGTTAAAGCCATTCTGATGTAAGTACAGAAAAGGAAAAAAAAATAAAGGAGGCCCTTTCTCAAACCAGGCAACATCCTAGATGATGTGTATGTGTATGTGCTTTAATGAAACAAACCTTCTTCCCCTTTTGAAGATTAAAATTATTTGGTCTAAACTTTCAACATCAAATGATGAAATGAGAAATCAACAATTGTCAGTAAGGTTCACTCAGCACTTTTCACTGCAGATATGAGCCTCCGTGTCCAAAACTGTGTTGTCATTAGCATCCTAGACATAATTAGCAAATTAGTACTGTCCTCAAGTCAAACAATGCAACAATTAAAGGGAGCCACCTACCTCCCATCTGCCAATTTTTAACAGAACTATAGGCCAATGACTGTAACAATGCACGATGATGTTGGAGACAAGAAAAGACAAGATGGAAGAATCTCTTGGAAAATTCACAATAATCATTGCTCCTGTACAGAAGAGCTTTCTTTCAAACAGCAATTTTCTGATTGAAGTACCTGTGCCTTAATTAAACCAACTGTCTTTAGAAGGACCTGGAGAAGTCAGCAAGGGTAACTGTTACTATGCTCCTCTGATTCAATTTGGCCATTTTGCGAGTACGCACTACAAACAAAGCCCTGGGCCATGTGCGATGTGGTGTGTGATGGGATGGGAGAGACTGGAGAGAGGCTGAAAACTATGAGAGAGAGAGTTCTTGTCAAAGCAGACATTATAATCCCACAAAGGAAAAAAGGCCCAGATATACAGATACATCTAATCTAAGAAGATTGTACAGAGGAGAGTTATGAGGAAACATAGAGAGGGCAGCCTCCTTGGCAGCTGACCAAGTTATGACAAGACTCTAAGTTCCATGAAGACAAAGACTTGTTTTTCTCTTTTCATCTTCGGTGTCTAATATATGGAAGATATTCAATAAATGCTTGTCAAATCAAACTGAATTCTCGCAAACAGTAGAAAGGACGAACATTTAAACACAAACTCAGTTGAGCAAAATTGTGAGGGCAAACCTTGGATCTCAGGACCCAAGGCCCAGGTGGAGAAGATGCTCTGGAACTCTGAGTCAGGGGGAAGAGACAGAAGTCTTTTCCAGAAGGAAGGAACAGGCCAGAGGCAGGCCAAGAAGGAACTCATATGGGATGCAGTTACCAGACGAAGGAAGTATGCCATCTTTTAACTTCTCTTTAACTGATTATGCTTTCTAAGTAATAAAAAGGGTAATTTCAACCCATAATTGAGTACAAGTGTTATCAGGCCCTCTAAATTCTGGGGTAAATCTATGATTGTCCTACCTTAATTGTAGGTAAAAATTTGCAAGATCAAAGAATTTCAAAACAGAAAATATCTTGATAGCCATGTAGTCCAACCAGGTCTAAATATAACAGCAGAGCATCCTAGATTTAATGAATGAGGGAGTACAAAGACAGGGAGGGAGGAAAATTGAGAAATGTCCACGTGGACATTTCAGTAAGTCTGTGAGCTCATCACTAACTGGGCAAGTTCTAACTTCTTTCCCTAAATCTTCTGATTGGAGTACTGAGGCAGGCTATTAACGTGTCTCTTTACCTTGCTGCATTAAGAGCCCACTTACTTTGTCTCTCAGTATTATCTCAACCCCTTGTTCTGCCTCATCCCACATATTCAACCAGTTGACAAATTCAGTCATTTATACCCATGTAGCATTTCTCACATCTAACTCCATCTTTCCCCTCATAGGCCACCTACTTATGTCTCATGTTCATCACCTCCCACTTCCTAATTTGTTCCCTTGCCCCAAGTCTCTCCCAATTGCAATCCATACTCTCCCAATTGCATACAATTTTTCTAAAGTACATATCTAAAGTGTGCTTCTCCCCAACCCAATCAATTCCAGTGGTTCCCTATTGCCAAAGAGAGCCTTTTTGGCTTTTAAAGTCCTTCACAACCTAACTCCAACCTATCTTACCAGATTCATGGAATATTTTTCCCCCTCCTTCTCTGAGGGACCCAGTCAAACTGAACTTTTCTCTGTTCGTCATATATTCCCATTTCTCTGCCTTTGCATCAGCCATTCACCATGGCTAAAACTATTTTCTTTTTACTTCTACCTTATAGAATTTCTTTTCTTTCTCAAGACTCAGCTCAAAAACTGGAAAGTGAGGAAATGACCATTAATTGGGAAAGGGGAAACTAATTGTATTATATGGATATAATAGAATACGATTGTGCTATAAGAAATGATGAATACAATGCTCTAGGAAAAACATGGAAAGACTTACAGGAATGGGTGCAAATGAACTGAACTGAACTAGGAAGTGGGAGGTGATGAACACGGGACATAAGTAGGTGGCCTTATGAGGGGAAAGATGGAGTTAGATGTGAGAAATGCTACATGGGTATAAATGACTGAATTTGTACATAGTAATAGCAACACTGTGCAATGATCAACTATGATGGACTTAGCTCTTCTCGGGAATACACTGATCCAAGACTATTCCAAAGGACTAATGATGAAAAATGTTAACCACATCCAGAGAAAAAACTGATGGAGTTTGAATGCACATCAAAGCATAATATTTTTACTTTCTTTTTTTCATAATTTTTGTTTCCTTTTATCTGTTTTTTCTTTTACATAGACTAATATGGAAATATGTTGTACATAATTATATATATATATAACCTCTATTAAATTGCCTACTGTTTTAGGGAAAGGAGAGGGGAAGGGGAAAGGAAAAGAGGGGGGATAATAATTTAGAACTCAATTTTTTAAATGAATGCAAAAACTGTCTTTATATATAAGCTGGAAAAAGTAAAATACTGTTAAGAAAAAGGCATTTTTGATTGCCCCAACTTCAAGCTTCTGCCAAACTGCCTTAGTTTATATATATATATATATGTGTGTGTGTGTGTGTGTGTGTGTGTGTGTGTGTGTATTATATATATACTTATGTTTATTTACTTTATTTTGTTTCTACTTATATATGAACTTGTCTTCCCCATTGAAATATAAGCTTCTCACAAGTAGTCATAATTATATTCTTTCTTCTTGCATTCCAAGTATCTAAAACAGTTCCTGAAACATGACATGAGCTTAATAATTGCTTGTTGATTAACTGATGCTTTTTATACCACTTTTTATGTCAAATCGCTTGTTGAACCAATGACTTCCACCCACCATGCAATTCTCCATTGCCTTAGGACTCACCTATAATTTCAGTGTTACAGAGATCATGGCGTCCTATGATTAGCAGCTATATATTGTCATTGGGAGAACACTGGAGTTACAAAGAAGTCCTCTTGAGTTAGGCAACAGCTTGAGATCACTTGAAACACCATACAGTTTCCTAAATGAAATCTATCCAATATCCCTCTTCCTCTTCAGTTCTGGGCTCAGGGCCTTGTCCACCAGCAGGGCCTGTCCAAATACATGAATGAATGATAAAGCACTCATTAAGTGATGGATAGGTTTATTGGGTTTCTCATCCAAGTGCACATTACCATCTGCCATGTGTATAGTAAGTAGGCCAAGCTAGCAGGATTGTTGAGGGCATAATGTGGAGTAGCATGTAAATGAGCCCAGCAAAGTAGGCTAAAGCTAAAGGGAGAAGGGTACTAAAAGTCAAATCTAGGAATTTGGTTTTGATACTAGAGGGAACTGCCTGAATAGAAGAGAGACAGAGTTAGCTCTGAGCTTTAGGAAAATCACTTTGGCAAGGAAAATCCACTGTGAAAGAGAGTTTGGAATGAAGAGAGATTTAAGGCAGTGGTATAAAAAGCATTAGTTAATCAACAAGCAATTATTAAGAGATCAATTAGGAACCTAGGGCAATGCTCCAGGTGAGCAGTCATAAAGACATGAACTCAGGTAAAAGTCATATGAACAGAAAAAAGAGGATAAATGCCAGGGATATTCTAAAGGTAGATTCAATAGGACCTGCAAATTGTCTGCATCTGGGAAGAGTGAGTGAAGGAGATTAGACAAGTAGAACTCCTATGTTGTGAAGCTGAGTGACTGGGAAAATTGGGGGACCATCAAAATAATTGGGAAAGGTCAAAGGAGGAGTGGGTTTAGGGGAAAATATATAGCGAGTTCTGTTCTGTATATGCTGAATTCGAGATATAAACTATACATACAATTTACGATGTCCAGCTGGTAACTGGGGGCGTAGGACTGAAGCTCAGGGGAGAGAAGTCTAGATGTAGAGATCCCAGCATTGCACACATATAAAGATGTGTTCATCAACCCCACAGGAATTAATGAGATCCACTTTAAGAATGTAGGGAGAAAAGAGGTTCTAGGATTGAGTCTTCAGGAAAACCCAGTTACAATGAGAGAGAAAAAGAGAGAGAGAGAGAGAGAGAGAACAAATGATCCAACAAAGAACAATGAGAAGTGGCCATACAAGAAAGAGAATCAAAAGAAAAACCAGAGAGGAAAGTATATCCAAGATAGAAGGAAGGTCCCCAGTGTCAAATGCTCCAGATAGATCAAAAAGGATTAGGATGGAGAAAAGGCCATCAGCTTTGGCAATGTGAGACCACTGGTAATTTAACAGTGATTGTTGATTGTTGATCATTTCAATTGAATGATGAGGTAGAAAACCAACATGTAAGAGACTGGGAAGTGAGTGAGAGAAGAAGAAATAGAAGCAGCACTTTCCAGTAATTTGTAACAGGAAAGAGAAAGAGTTAGTTTGAGGAGGTGAATGTCATGAGAGGGTCTGTTTTTTTTAAAGAAGAGGGGAGTTTCCATCCATATGACCATCATCCTGGGATAGAACCACTTGATGATGCAGTGTGGTATGTGTGTAGGCAACAGGGTCGGAGTCAGTAAATAGAGGAGAAAGTGAGGAGAGAGTAGGAGGTTGATTGTGGAGACAATTTGTCAGAAGACATGGGAGAGAATGGGATTTAGGGGTCAAGCCAAGAGTTTTACCTTGACTACGAGAACCAACTTTTTGTCCAAGAACAATAGAAAAATGACTGAACTATTGAGCAACAGAGTGAAAGTCAGACTCGTGCCTCAGGAGCATCCAAATGGTAGGATCTCATGATAAGAACTAAGGAAATATAGGCACATAACCCAGTAGTTGCTACCTTCCTTGTGGATTTTTTTTTGGTAGCAATGCCATTCATTATATTGCTTGGGAAACAGAGAAGAGTCCAATTTGAAAGAAATCAAGACTATGCAAAGATGACTAGTACAGGGAAAATCTGGTAAGTAAATTGGAACCAGATTGCAGAGAGTCTTAAATACCAACTAAGGAATTCAATTTTATTCAATAAATGGTAAGAAGCTATAGAAGGGCTTTTTGATTTGTTTTTCAGACAAGAAGAAGAATGATAAGAGCTGTGAATAAAGAAGATGACTTTAGCAGTGATATGGTGATAAGATCTGGACAGAGGTGGAGAAGGAGAGCATGAGTTAGGAGCAATAGTGAGGAAGGAGAAGATAGAAGAAATCTGCTTTTGTGAATCACATGGTTCATCATTTAGGATTTAGAAAAAAACAAGGGAGTTGGCCAAGATCACACAATAATATGATAACAGGATGCAAATGGGCCCATCATTCAATTTCAAATTAGTGCCCTCCAGGATTTTATTACAACTTGCCATTTGAGAAAAACTTACATCCATTTTTAAGCAGATATGATGTTCATACTGTCAAATACATAGCCATTGATCACATCTCATATTCATAATGCACTTTGTTTTTCCAAAAATGCTAAAATTATTTTTTAAACCATAATAAAACTCATTCCCTTTCTCCCCAAGTTGCCCAAAATTATGTTTTTGGTCAAAGTTTGAAGATTTGAAAACATTGAGATCGAGGACCAAGTTTTTCACTTCAGTTTAATCACTGATATACTCAAGATTCAGCTCTCAGATCTGAACTTGATCTTCAATGATACCTAAGGGCTCAGCACCTCTTTTCAAAAAGACTCATTAGAAGCATATCAAATAGTCTTTATGAAAGAACATTTTGATTGAAGATAAACAGATCAGAAAACCAATTGAATTTCTTTTATAGAATTTATCAAGCTTCAAATTAAAGGAAGGGAGCGTATCAAAATGCAGTTTGCTTTGCCAAGGACAAGATGAAGAAGAATTACCCCAGATGTTCATTAAACCTCAACCCTTACCTGGTCTGAAAATAGCTATAATCAACAATTTGGACAAAGCAGAAAATCAGGTGGAAATAAAATGAGCATGAAAAGGGATAATTCTACATGCAAAATGGCCATTTTGACCTTTTCATACTCTGCAGTTCTGAGATACTTATGTGACACTCATCTAAAACCCCAATAGATATTGCTTTATCCCAGCAATTGAGGGTCTCCTCTGATGTCCCAGCATGTGACAGCAACAGTTCGTTTGCATTAATCACTTCTATCCCCCCCCCATTACTACTAACAGCAAATAGGCAGAAAGTATTTCTCTATCTTTGATTTGTGGGGTGCAAATGAAGCTTCCTCCAGAATCTAGTAGAATGACAAGGGTAGAAGAATGAGAAAAAGCCATGTGACACAATATACAATATGCTTGTCTCAGAATCAATAGAGGCATTTCTGGAAAACCCCCCTACCCAACCAGAGCTTCAAAATCTGGGGAAAAGGGCTAGAATGAAGGGCCAGGATGCTGGGCCATGAGTCGGGATGGCCAGCTGAGTCAGAAGAGACATGGTAGGCCCTGCTTTTGGCTCTCTGCTCATGAAAGGCAGGACACATAAAAGAAGGTGCCAAGCTTTGAGGAATCATGAAATCCATCTTACTCCCATTGATTTGGGTTCCAAATCTTCACCAAACTATGAATTCTCTAATCGTCAGCTAATTCATTCACTTATCTCAACCTCTTTCATGTCCCCTTGACTCATATCTCTAACCCCTCCCAGAGAACTATGCCTTATAACAGTGAACTTTTCAAAAAATGGAAAAAAAAATAAAACCAATCATCACAGAAAAAATCAAATGTTCTATCCAATGTTTCACATCCATGGAGCTCACACTCTATAAAAGAACTCGGCAAGGGATTTTCTCGTAGCTCTTCTTTGGGGTCAAGCCTATTGTGGTGCTTTGAAGGAAGCTAAGAGGTTGAGGTGAGGAGCAAGTGACTTCCAGACCTGAGCAACCACTTGTACAAAGGCTCCAAGGTGGTATATCCTTTGGGCCTGAAGCAGTCTTAGTCTAAGTCTAAATCTAAGAAGAATCTTAGTCTAAGTCTCAATGATCATAAGCAAAATAAAGAGGACAGTACTGCCAGCTCATCCTAGAAAGCCTTTTCCTTCTCTGGGCAGCTAGGCGGCATAGTGGACAGAGCACTCAGCACCCTGGTATTTAACAAATTCTTGTTCCCTTCCCCTTTCTTTACTCAGACAGTACACTCTATATCATCAGCCTGGCACATTGCAATCTTTCCAACTTTAAATGAGATAAATTAGTCCATTACAGTAAGTATGACAGAATTGGGTCCTAGGATTAAGTCTAACAAGGAAAAAGAGAAATAGCCACTTAGAACTGGACTTCGAGAAATACTAGGAAGTTATAAAAAAAGGGGGGAAACTTAATGAAATCAGACCATGTAAAACAATATATTAAACCTGACGTGATAGTTATGTCAGTATTCCTTCAAGTCAAATTCCTAATCAAGTTAAGGTGATTTTTCCTGAAGTCTGTGTTACAATGCATGAGGAAAAAAGTTCAATGTCACTCATCCAAATATAGATTTGTCCCAGAAGCATGCCAAATTTCCTCGTTGAGTTGTTAATATCGAACATCCCAAGTTTCAGTAAATTTGCCTCTCAAGTGTGAATATAAATAAATGCCTCTGCTGGGGAAGAAAAGAGAATGGCACTTTCTGACTAGCATGGTGTGGGCACACTCCTTCTGAGTCAGGCTACTAAGTAATATTGTCGAACATATGTCCCCAGAAGAGCAATATGGTCTAAGTCACAGCATGCCACCATGGATGTGATCCATGCAACATATCATACATATGGTGGTCCAGAGAATACCCTTAGATTCAGTGTTAAAATTTGGTAAGAAAAGGACCAAGGCCATCTAGTCCAACTCTCTCATTTCACAGATTAGAAAAACATCAATCTAGGGAGAGATTTGCCCAAAGTCAAAAGAGCAGTATGTGATTGAAGAAGAATTTAAATCCCTGACTTCTGATTGCAGTCAGGGCTCTTTCCACTATTCCACCCCTTCCCTCATTCGCTGAGACATCTTAGACAAGACACTCTGAGCCCCAGTGTCCTTCACTATAAAATAAGTGAATTGGTCTAGCTGACTTTTTGGGTCCCTTCTAGCTCTAAATTTGAACTCAAGTCTTTTAACTATGAAACCAATGTTCTTTTCACTTCACCATATGCACTCCCTAGTATAGCATCTAGGAGCTGTGTATGTTTGGGGGTATATTTAGTCTTCCAGAACCATTATATCGTCTGTTCTTTAATAACTATAGAGTAGGCTCGACCATCTAGAGAAACACAAAGAAAGTCACTTACTCCCTGAGGGTACATCATATTGGTCACCATCAGAGTTGAAGACATTCTTTTACTCCACTTCCTAAAAACTAGGAGAATAAAACAAGGTTTAACATTGAATCTCAGACTTAGAAAGGATCTCAAATTGTTTGCTCCAAGTCATATCTGATTGAAAAGTTGTTCTCCAGCACAATCCACAAGTGGACAGCTAGGTATTTTTTAAAGATTTCCAATAAAGATGATCTTGTTACCTGCAACTTCACTTTCTTCTATTTTGGGAATAATCATCAGCAAGATTTTCCTTATATCAAACCAAAATCTGCTTCTTTGCAACTTTTACCCATTAGAAATAACTGTAGATCAGTGTTATAAAATTAAAACTTAAAAGAAACTTGCAATCCAACTAATCCTACCCTCCTACACAGGAAGAAACTGAGTCTCGGAGTGGTTAAAAAACTGATCTAAGTTCACACAAGTGTTAAGTGGCAGATTCAGGCCCTCTGATTGAAAATCAAGCTGGTCACTCTTTCTGGCTTTTTCTTCTGCCCTCTTATCAGCTGTGCTTAGAGGGTGAAGGATTCCAGTTTATCCGTAGTGAACAGTGAGAGATTGGTTCTTCACTTGCTCCCTCTTTTACAGGGAAATACACCTGATAGTATTTGTTTCTGTTCTGTATTGTCTGTCTTCTTCAGTTTAAGGTGGTGAAAGTGATTCTTACTGGACCATTGGTAGCCTTAAAAGTCAGGCTTACAGATAGGATGGTTCAACCAGACAGTTTGTCATTTTTGTACTTGTATCCCCAATATTTTAGCACAATTTTTGTTCCATAATAGATGCTATGTGAATGCTTATTCCTTTCTCTTTGATGTTGTTATTTGCTTGCATTTTGTTTTCTTTCTTAGTTTTTCTTTTTCTTCCTTCTTGAC